>NC_064416.1:42472500-42662500 GCF_023375975.1 Astyanax mexicanus | reverse complement strand
TCTTCCGTATTTGCTGATTTTATAAGCACAGTTATGCTGTTAGCCAGCAGGGAAACAGTTTTCTTACGTACCGCTGCCACTTTTGAAGCTCCACAGTTGACAGATAGAGATTCACCTCTCCACAATTATTTTCTTTAGGGGCTTTCCCCACTAGCACCATATTGGTCCTCTTCCTTTTGCAGTGTTGCCGATTGCTGATTGGCTCTGTATTGCCGAAAGCTGATTGGCTCTGTTTTAATACAGCCATGTGTTTTGCCAATATTCATCTTATTTTCAATGATGAGTAGTGGACTGTCTTTGTCTGTTTTATTTTAGAACTTGCAGTGTGGCAGCAGATCAACAAATATAGATAGATTGCAACCATAGAGATAATGCGCAAATAAAATAAGTTCAAAAGGCTCAAGTAGAGGAAGTGACAGTAATTTTGCTTAAATAGCAGATTTTTGTACACAAAACATAAAGATCAGAGGGTTGAAACATATTGTGGAGGGGTAATAAAAAAAATTGTAAGGGCAGACATGTGGATGTTTGCAGGAATTGTTTAAAAATGTAGCTTCTTTGATCACAGATGCAGCTTCTCTTCTTTGGAAATTAAAGGATATACGTTAGCTCTGTGTTTTCCTCACAGCAATCCAATCTTTTAGTGTTGTGTTGGAAAGCTAATTGGTATATAGCCTGTTGGAATGTTGGGTTAGCATAGCTCGCTACTCTAGCCTGCATTCACTTTAAATATGAAATAGACTCTTGACTGTGTGCATGGCACAATAATGTTTAAATGCGTCACAGACCTTGGGTGCATAGAGCCTATTTTTACCATTCATGTTTATACTTTTTCATGTGCGCATTCATTTGTGTTTGCAATTGTATGTCTTATCTGTTTGTGTGTGTGTGTGTGTGTATATATATGTGCAGCTGGTAGCACTTGTATGGATTCAGAGAAGCCAACAGAGCAGCAGATCGAGAATAAATCAGATACAGGTACAACCTTACCCTCATCACCCTGCCTCCTGTCTCCCTCTCTCTCTCTATCAGCACTAGAAGATATGGAAAGATAAGACTGCTTATTATGGGCAGCTGTGCTGGATCACTGTAGATTTTGCTTTGTCATCTTCTAGACGAGTGTCATCTTCTAGACGAGTTTCTCATCATAATGGGCTAAATAAGCACATGGCTGTCGGGTACGAGATGCCATCCAGAGTGACAAATTCCAGCACCAGCTTCAACTAAGTTGCTGGATGATGAATCAGTTTAATAAGCATTTATTTTCTACAGGTAAAATACATCCTTATAGTCTTATATCGTTAATGCCTTACATATTTCATCCCAGCCATTTTAAACCACTCTTTCAGTCTTTTTGTGTTTTCTTGCCACATTTTTACTTCAGTCTTGTGTTAATTAGGCTGGAGTCCATACACTCCTGCAGATTCTGTTCATCAGATGTTTGATAGAGATAATGTGGCTGGTATTTAATAGCTTTTTCTTGCATAACACAGCTTTGAGTTTTTTTTCCGAAAAAAAAAGTAGAGATGAGCAGATACAAAAATGCCAAAAGGCACAAACAAATACACTTCTTGCTTTTCATATGCAAATACATTCAAACCCCTGAAGGTTGTGAAGAGATGGGACTTCAGAAACAAAACCAAAAACACTCAGTCTCGTGCTGTAGATTGTTTACAGCTATAAAAAATAGCTGATTAGTTTAATCAGGAGTGCTAGAGCAAGGCCATTTGACATCAAATCAATGTTAAATTTGATTGAAATTTTTAAGTCTTGCTAGAATTATTGACCATTTTTTTGCTGCTCAAATTGCCCATTGGCTCTGTGTAACTTTCCCTCATATCTATCACTGGGGTGACAAAACTGTTTGTAACTGTATGTTACTTCAAAGAAAAGGCAGGAATGAACTGCTTACCATAAAGCCTCCATATTCAAGACCAACAGACTTTGATGCGGTCTGTTACAGTGTAGATTTCTCAATGGTGGCAGATTTCTCACTGTTGTCTTAGATTGCTGGCAATTTTTCTAAATGCCCAATGCTGCACCCCCTCTCAAAGTTTGTCAACTTTGCTAAATGTCTTTGAGTGTGTTAAATGTCTAGCAACAATCTCTCACCAAGAGGTATACTACCCAAAAGTAGCCACTGGAAGCCTTTTTAAAGGCCAGTAGTGCCTGTAATCATTTACATTAGGGCTGTCAACATTAGAGTTAAGACACGTGATTAACGTGACACCAGTTATGTTATTTGTTAGTGCAAATTAATTACGCCACCAAGTATGCTGCTAACGCAGCACCAATGCACATTTAGAGTGTTAAATACAGAAATAAAATAAATAATGGAAATGGAGCTTGGTCTAGTGGTCTCCTTGGTAGCATTACAGCACAACACACTCTTGTACACTCTTAGAGCAAGGAGCTCTTAAAGGGACAGTCTATACATTACTGAATACTGGCCATTACATATTTCCCCCTGGCCATTTAAATGCTCATCCACCTCTTCTAACTAAACATTTCCTAAGATTTGTACACTTAGCTAATTAAGTTCTAATTCAGAAATCCAAGCTGAGATGTTTACAAAAAGTACAAAAAAAAAAAAAAAAAAAAAATATATATATATATATATATATATATATATATATATATATTCTATCCAATGTATCATGCATTCTTTATTCCAATGCCCTATGCTGGCATTATCTTCCCTCTAACATACATACATAAAAGGTGTATACAAAAAAATTGACACTACTAATTTACATACCTGCCTGAGACAGAGATAGAGATTCACCTCTCCACAATTATTTTCTTTAGGGGCTTTCCCCACTTGCACCATATTGCTCCTCTTCCTTTTGCAGTGTTGCCGATTGCTGATTGGCTCTGTTTTAATACAGCCATGTGTATATCCATCTTAGTGCTGGACGATATGGCCAAAATTTATATCACGATATATTCCTTAAATTTCGGTCGATACGATATAATTTCGATATCGATATAAATACTTTGAAGGCCTCAGAAAACTGCTAAGAAGCCCTGCAATCCCTGCAGCACTGCGAATTTAAATTATTATATAACTGTGTATTTGCACTTTTTGTATGGTTGGCATCAGATACCCTCATTATATGCACATCTATCTATCTATCTATCTATCTATCTATCTATCTATCTAATGGAAATCTGTACCTACTACTGTCTGAAAATTTAATTTAAGCCTTTGAAACCTCCTTTCACAAAAACTTTAATACTTTAGAAATAAAAGTAGTCAAAATAAATCAATGCTCAATATTATTTGCATATAGCAAAATAATAACATGACATCCCTGTCAAACATAAGCCTATATAACTATTACCAATAAAAATAACTTTAAATTACAACAGAGGCAGAGCTTCTTATTCTTTGTGAACAAATTTAACAGATTAAAACAAGTGTTTCAACTAGGATATAGAATACAATAAGCCTTTATATACGTAAAAGCAACAAGATTTTCCCGTCAAATAAACAAACCTACAGGCTTTATCAACTATGAATAACTTAGTTACAACATAAGCTATAAAAGTGCTTCAGTCAGTATAAGAAAAATATTGTATGTAGTGGAGTTGCTTGAAGTGGTGGAACAGTTTAGATGTATTAACATTACCGCTGCTGGTCGGCTGCACTCTCCGGCACAATTTGCAGCAAAGCGGCAAGGGAGCGGACCCGCGGCCGGCCTCGAGGACCCTCGGCCGAGCGAGCGGACCTGCGGCCGGCCTCGAGGACCCGCGGCCGAGCGAGCGGGCCCGCGGCCGGCTTCGAGGACCCTCGGCCGAGCGAGCGGACCCGCGGCCGGCCTCGAGGATCCGGGGCCGACCGAACCGAGTCTACCTTATCCTTGGATCCGCTCGTCCCGGCTCCGTTTGTCTCCAGCGCGAGACATTTTTGCTGCGTAGCGAAGCGGACCCGAGCCTAGCCATTTTAACCTAGCCTTGCCTAGCCTAGCCTATTTGGCTACGTGCCTGTGTGGTTACGTCATCACGCACTGACGTAGCCCAGCTACGGGGGCTGAATGTGTTGAGCTCTGCGGCGAGCTGACGCCAGTAAAAAACGCCTGTCCATGATTCTAATACATATCGATATACCACAAAACTGATATCACCGTTATTGAAACATTTCTTATCGCGATAAATACCGATATCGAATTATTGTCCAGGCCTAATCCATCTTATTTTCCATGATGAGTAATGAACTGTCTTTGTCTATTTTATATTAGAAATTCCAGTGTGGTAGCAGATCCACAAATATAGATTATACCCACAGAGATAATACGCATATAAAATACAATCAAAAGGCTCAGGTAGAGGAAGTGACAGTAATTTAGCTTAAATAGCAATATTATGTACACAAAACATAAAGATCAGAGGGTTGAAAAATAAGCTGTTAATCACAGAATTTAATTGTGATTATTGAGATTTTTTTTATCAATTGACACTACTAATTTACATATCTGCCCGAGACATTACTGCAGCAATCTGGGGTGCATCGTCTAAAACACTGTATTTTTGTCCAAAGTAATATATGTATCTCAATGACCACCATATTTGTTCTGAGACCTCCTTGTGACTGCAGTGTGTCTCATGCTGCGTGCTGCAGAAGGTTGTATATACCAGATATGCATGATTAGTCCTGATCCTCACTTTGTTCATTCTCTAATAGACTTCCTATAAGAGTTTTCTAGATCTGAATAGAAAAACAGTATAATAGAATAGACTAGAAACACTGTAGCTTTCTATAAACAAGGAGAAAAATACAAACAAAATGACGGCTGCTGCTCCAGTGTGGAGATGCTTGCTATAATTGTTATTTTTTTGTTTAGAATAGATTTAAAAAATAAATGTAGTTGTTTATTCCTTAATATCCCGCTTTGAAAACTTAAGCAGACACATGATAATGTGATGACAATGATCTAAATTTCAAGCCTGCAATGAAAGTTCAGTGTTTTTCATGTCCCTGCAGATCTGGGGTTGGCCACCCCTAGTGCGTACCATATGTTGGCACTGCTTAAGGCAGGAGAAGTGACGCAGGATTTCTATGTTCTTCTTGTTCACTGTGGATGATTAAAAAAATGTGTGACAATGAGTTGCACACATTTTTAACGGGACCTATATATAGGTAATATAGATGCCATTTATGTAACTTTAATGCACAACCCTTTAATAAAAAACCCAATGAAATATAGTATAATAATATATAGTATAATATTGTACATAAATAGGAGAATCATTAGAGATATCTGAATGCAGTTATAGTGGATCGATTATATTTATTTTTAAACATAATTTCTTTTTACCCTGCTTTTTATAGCTGTCTACCACCATTTCCCTATTTCAGCTCTTGACTTTTCTCTACAGGCTCTCGTGGCCGTCTCGTCTATTTGTGTACAGTATCACGGAGTGCTTTGATATTGCATGGCCTTTTGAAATCAGTGTTTTTATTAGCCTCATAATCATACTCTGCACTCCTCAGTCATAATAATGATAATAGTGCCAGATACAATAGATATGACCCCTCTGGCTGCAGCTTCCCTTTCAAGCCCTGTATTCACTCATGCACGAAAAGCAGACTACAGATACTGGAAGATTGTGCACAATAATAAATATCCAGGTACAGTTTTATTAAGAAAGTTTGTGCACCCTGATCATTTTTATGATTTTCCTTTATAAATCATTGATTGATCAGATCAGCAATTTCAGTTAAATATATCATACAGCAGAAGAACACGGTGATATTTGAGAGGTGAAATGAAGTTTATAGAATTTAGAGAAAGTGTGCAATAATTCTTTAAACTTAATAAGGCAACTGCATTCATTTGGGCCCCAACATCAATATTTAGTAGATCCTCCTTTTGCAGAAACAACAGCCTCTAAACTCTTCCTACAGCTTCCAATGAGAGTCTGGTTGAAGGTATTTTGGATCATTCTTCTTTATAAATCATCTCCAGTTCAGTCAGGTTTGATTCAGAGTTTAGTGTTTAAGGTCGTTGTCTTGTTGAAGTATCCAGCCCCGGCACAGCTTTAACTTCAACTTTCTCACTAATTCTTCAACATTGTTCTGAAGAATCTGCTGATATTGACTGGAATCCATGAGACTCTCAACTTTAACAAGATTCCAGTACCTGCACTGATCACACAGCCCCACAGCATGATGAACCACCACCAGATTTTACTGTGGGGAGCAGTACAGTGTTTGTGTTGGAATGCTGCGTACTTTTTCCTCTATGCATAAATAACCGCCCTTCAAATAACTCAATTTTAGATCAGTCCACAGAACCTTATTCTAAAATGAAGCTGACTTGTCTAAATGTGCTTTAGCTTTAGTATACCTCAAGCGACTCTGTTTGTGGCGTGTGGACAGAAAAGACTTCTTCTGCATTAATTTCTCTCTCATACAGCCTCTCCTTG
This sequence comes from Astyanax mexicanus, assembly GCF_023375975.1. Classification (NCBI taxonomy): domain Eukaryota; kingdom Metazoa; phylum Chordata; class Actinopteri; order Characiformes; family Acestrorhamphidae; genus Astyanax; species Astyanax mexicanus. Next base: position 42,656,071 of record NC_064416.1, on the reverse strand, counting down.
TGTAAAGTGAGCTGAATAGTGAATAGTGAACGATGCACAGTGACTCCATCTGCAGTAGGATGATGATGTAGGTGTTTGGATCTGGTCTGGAGGTCTGTGGGTTGACTATGACTGTTCTCTCCATCCTTCTCCTCTGATTATCTGATATTTTTCTTGTAATTTTGTTTTAAGAATTATTGCACACTTTCTGTTAATCCAATAAACCTTTTCACACATTTCACTTCTTAAATATCACTGTGTTCATCTGCTATATACTATATTTAACTGACATTGCTGATCTGATCAACCAATGATTAAAAAGGGAAATGATCAGGGGTGCCCAAACTTCATATCACTGTAACTTATGGCTAAATTATCTTTAATACTTTTACTTAAAATAACAATAACTTTGACAAAGTAAATGTTCAAAATTTGATTTCATATTGACACTATGAGGGACTGTGAATGTTTGTGCTGTTTTGGTAATTGTTTACCATGTTATTTGTTTTTTATGTTGTGTATTTGTGCATTCAGCTGTTCCTGATCACATCATTCAGAATAATGGTGAAGGTTTGTGCTGTGTGTTTGTGTGTGTGTTTTTTTGTGTGGTAGTTTGCAGGAATTCTGCCATTTAATAAAGTGGTAAAATAGAAAGTTTTATTAAACACTCAAAATGATATGAAAACCCCTGTTTACACCTGCTCACTTGTTTGAAACCCCACTCATGCAGTTTTGCCATCAAGCTGCTGGCGCTCAGAAGGAGCACAATTAGCCCTGCTCCCTCCGGGTGGGTAAATGGCGCTCTCTCCCCACATCACTCCTAGGGTGATGTCTGCAGCACAGGGTGTCTGTGAGCTGATGTATCAGAACTGTGCCGCTGCGCTTTACTCGGAGTGTTAGCGCTGTGATGCTGCACGGCAATGCTGCATCAGCAGCAGCTCGAAAAGAAGCGGTGGCTGACTTCATATCAGAGGAAGCATGTGTTAGTCTTCACCCTCCTGGTGTGTTGGGGCATTACTAGTGATAGGGGGAGTCATAATGAGTGGGTTGGGTATTTGGCCGTGTAAATTGGGGAGAAAATGGGAAAAATTTTAAAATAAATTTATAAAAAAAAAAAAAAAAAAAAAAAGGAGGAGCATGAAAAGACCAGGTGTAAATGGGTTCCAAGTTACCAATTTAAACAATTAAAGGGTCAATATCCTAAAAAAATAAATTTTAAATTGCACAGAAACTATGCCACAGAACAGTGCTATTAAGATCAATAGCATTAGTGATTACACAAAAACAAATCTGTTTCATATAAAGTATAGAAAGTATAAAAATAAATGCAAGAGAACAGTTGGATATGGGCCCTTTGTAAATGTGTGTGCTCTCGTGTGTTTAGATGAGAGTGAGGGAAAGAGTATTAATGTAATAAAGCTATAATTTCCTCATCCTCTCTTTCTCCTCCCTCGTCTCTCTCTGTCTCTGTTCAGAGTGAGTGCAGAGGATGAGGAAATGATCTCTCTCTCTCTCTCTCTTTTATCCTCATTTCCATTGAAGCTTGTGGTTTGACTCTCCCTCAGATAGAAACCCTATCATCATTTCAAATAATGGATACACCCAGTCACTCTATCTTTCTTTCTGGCTCTCGGTTTTCTATCTTCTGTCTTGTCTTTTAGCTTCCAGTTTTACCCTCTTCTCTTTCAGGATTCAGATGCTCTCAAACTGATGATTAGCTTTGAATAAATAAAGCTCTGTAGCCTCTTTCTCTGTTGCAGCTTTTTTGAAGGCTTTCAAAATGTACACTTGATTTTTTTAAAGACTAGAGAGGTGGCCCATGGTACAGAGACTCCAGCCCAGATCAATTTTAAGGGGGGAATAAAGGAACAGCTGTCATCATCAGGTTTTTTTTTTTTTTGCATCAATATGAAGGCCATATCAGTTGTGCATGTAGTTTGTGCACCTGAGGGGGAGCTAAAGAAGTTAAATTGAACACAAGAGCCATTTTTCCACTGCAGGGCCAAGTGATTATTGAGGATGTGCTCTCTGTTCTGTGTCAGTGTGGACCAGTGTTTGCGGCATTGCCAGGACGTCAACAGGGCAAAGCTAATATGAATGTGTTTTTATGCTGCTAAAAGCCTCGTCCCTCATTACTAAGGCCGTAGTCCAACAATGCTAATGGGGGAAATTTGCTAAAATGTCAAAAATCTAAGCCCATAGTGACTTAGAACAACATTTGTGGAATTACAGTTAATCACAAAAATATTTATATTTTTTCTGTTTATTATTAGTTAAACTACAAAACTAAAGGTTATTCTACATTACATTTACTGTTAGAAAAAATCATGCGTGCAATGTATGAATATGACAAATACACATATGACAAAAACTGATAAGATATCACCTATATTTAAAATGATATAACAACACATTATTATTATTATTATTATTATTATTATTATTATTATTATTATGTATTGGCATTCTGTTGTATACTTTAAAACTGTAGCGTTTTAAATTTTTTCTGCTGAGAGCACTTCTCATGATGGTGTCCTTTTATTAAAAGAATGTATCATGTTTGATGGAGATTGTTGGCAGCAGTAATATAAACATTAGACAACCCAAACCCCCCCTATAGTCTGTTAACAGAACAAGACATTATCCTAAAGTCGTTTTTATTGCAGTATGTTATTATTGTTGCGATTTGTTGTTCTCATCACTGATTTCGCGTTTAAAGCTGGTGTTGTGCTGAATTCAGCACCCCTGCCATGAAAAGCACCCCCTCTCAGGAACGCACACCCACATTTTCTTGACTTTAACTTTACTTAGAAATGAAAGTACCTAAGATACTGTTATAAGCTATGCTGACTCTTAAGAAATAAGGAGAAAGAAACAACACCTGCAGCCTCTACCATGAGGAGGTGCTTTTTCTGGTGGGGTGCTGAATTCGGCACTACAGTAGGGCCTAAATCTGCACCCCCGCCATGAAAAGCACCCCCTCTCGGCAGAGTGTATGTACCATCTTCTTGATAAAAGCGGAAATAATAGATTTAGCAACACCACCCACAGTCCGGACCAAATTACCTGGGTTTGTTCCAGCCAAAACAGGTAGTCTCAGTCCAGATTTACTCCGGTCCGGTTTGTCTGCAGTGTAAAAGCACTTTGCACGCTGATTTCTGGCAGAATTCAGCACAGCACTTGGAAAAGCAACCCACATCTATGATGATAACAGGATGCAAAGGATTTCATTCCATGATCTGCAGTCTGAAGCCAAGATTAACCAGACCAAACGTACATAACGTAATGTGAAACACATGAATCTTGACGCGGACTCTGGTTTGGATTTTCAGGTGTGAAAACATTCTAAGTGTCTCTCTTTCTCTTTCATTTTTCTGTAGCTGTTCCTCCTCCGACTCCTCCTGCTGAAGATGTGGATCGGCAGCGCCGCCGGTTTAACATGCGCATGCTGGTGCCTGGACGACCCGTTAAAGAGACTCCAGCAACACCCCCACCAATACCCACTGAGCGCCCCACCTACAAGGAGAAGTTCATCCCCCCTGAGCTCAGCATGTGGGATTACTTCGTGGCCAAAGTAAGACCCTCCACCACACCACTGCTGGATAAATGATGGTCATTTTTTATTTCCTGTATAAAATTACATTCACTTTTGTGAGCATCATTGTGATCAATGGTAGCAATAAAATGTGTGCAGAACTTTTCTTCAGGTTAACCCTGCCTGAACTCGCACTTGCAGTGTTGACCAATAGCATTAGTGCTTGGGTTACAGGGGTATCTGAAGGTGTGGAGTTTTGAGTTTCTGAATCTGTTTCTCTGATTTTGCTATTTATAGGTATATGTGCCTATAAATGAACATTGTTGAACATTGTTGTTTTATTCTATAAACTACAGACAACATTTCTCCCAAATTCTAAATAAAAATATTGTCATTTAGAGCATTTATTTGCAGAAAATGAGAAATGGCTGAAATAACAAAAAAGATGCAGAGCTTTCAGACCTCAAATAATGCAAAGAAAACAAGTTCATATTCATAAAGTTTTAAGAGTTCAGAAATCAATATTTGGTGGAATAACCCCGTTTTTTTAATCACAGTTGTCATGCATCGTGGCATGTTCTCCTTCACCAGTCTTACACACTGCTTTTGGATAACTTTATGCTGCTTTACTCCTGGTGCAAAAATTCAAGCAGTTCAGTTTGGTGGTTTGATGGCTTGTGATCATCCATCTTCCTCTTGATTATATTCCAGAGATTTTTAATTTGGTAAAATCAAAGAAACTCATCATTTTTGGTTTGTGTGTGTGCTTGTGTGCCGCAGCCCTTCCTGCCTCCCTCCGACAGTGGAGCGCTCTATGACTCAGATGAGAGTGGAGCCAGTGATGATGAGGATGATGATGATGCCTTCCTCTCTGACACTCAGATGACTGAGCACAGCGACCCAAACTCATACAGGTAACCATGACAACAGGCATTATTTGTCAAAATAAACATAATTTTCAGCAAATTAATGATATTCCAAAATGTAGAGAGCTTCAGATGCAAGCACAAACACGTATTTAAAAAATAGATCAAATATATGTACTAGTGCATCTCAAAAATTGTTTGTAAGATGCAAAGTTCAATTCACTTGAAAATGTGAAACTCATATATGTAGATGTATTACACACAGAGTGATCTATTTTAAGCGTTTATTTCTTTTACTGTTGATGATTATGGCTTACAGCCAATGAAAACCCAAAAATCAGTGTCTCAGAAAAAATGAATATTCTATAAGAGCAATTGGTACTTTTGGCAGTGTGGGCAGTGTGCCAAGTCCTGCTGGAAAATAAAATCCTCATCTTCGTAAAATTTATCAGCAAAGTTGTCTTTAAACCATCATTGATTGGTGGAAACTTAGACTGTGTATAGCTGGACAGAGCATCGTCTCTCAAAAGTGAAGCCATCACAGGTCGGGCGCCCCCTGCTGGGTGTGGTTATTGTAAAAGGGCTGGTTATGGGCGGGACCAATTACAGACCTACAGCTCCCCTCTGCAGCCTGTGACCTCGAGGCAGCCCTCAGGGGCGGGGTTATTTAAATGAGTAGGCTGTCTCTCTACAGTCTTTCTCCCTCCTCTGGTCTCTGCTGCGCAGACTCTGGTATCAGGATCATCAACATGGTGGAAGATTTGGGCTTCATTTTCACTGAATGAATGGGAACGGCGACACGACGTCCATCTTTTTTACAGGTGGAAACTTCACACCAGACCTTAAGCAGTTTGGACTGTGTGTCTCTCCACTCTTCCTCCAGGCTCTGATCCCTTGATTTATAAATGAAATGTAAAATTTACTGATGATCAGTGATGGTTTGGAGAGACATGTCATCTGCTGGTGTTGATCCACTGTGTTTTATTATCAAGTCTAAAGTCAGTGCAGTTTTGTTTTCCCTCTGCTCTGATGTGATGTCATTTTCCAGCAGGACTTGGCACACTGCCCACACTGCCAAAAATACCAATTGGTCAAATTAACATACATGCATTAGCCACGTGAATGTGAATATGCAATACATGTCCGTATAGGAAGTCACTGAGTCTCTTCTTCTCTCTGTCTCTAGCTGGGCTCTCATCCGTCTGGTCATGGTAAAACTTGGTCTGCACAATGTCAAGACCTTCCTTCCTCTTGCAGGACTGGACTTTACAGGTACAGCTGCTTAATTTACATATACATTAGCTAATAACTGCATGCAAGAATCCCCTTTTTGACACTTTGGACTGTTTAACATAATGTAAAGAACAACTGTTCTTTACATTAACACACAGTATGCACCAGAGGGAAAACCTGGAAAAGTCATGGAATTTGAAAATAGCAATTTCCAGACCTGGATACGTTTTGGAAAAGTCATGGAAATTTGGTCTACACATCTTTGCGTTTCCTTTTATCGATGGAGAAAATCAATTTTGAGCTAACAAATACATCTGCTCAGAGTTACTTTAGTAATTTAGTCCTACTATAATCAGTTTCAATTTTAGTTTTAGTTTTGTTAGCACAGCAATTATTGTAGACAATATATTGTCTACAATAATTGCTGTGTTAACAAAGCACAAGCTAGCGTTATTGAGTATACTAATCACTGAGGAAAAACAACAATCAGAACGCCTTTACTCCATGCGTTCACTACATAATGCTAGATAGACTGCATACACACGCACTCATGTTTGCCCAAGTTTGCCTGTTTTGAGCATGTTTGTAACGGTTTCCTCTTTCCAGGTTGTTGAATGTGGAATATGGAGCTACACTAGCATTTATTTCTTCTATTAAAGCTCAGTACTCAAACTCAGTAACTCAGAACATTAAAATACTCTAATTTAAAAAAGCTATCTCATATATATATATATATATATATATATATATATATATATATATATATATGATAGATAGATAGATAGATACATCCATAGATACTTATTATAATAAAGTAAAAACAATATAGTCATCCAGGCATAACACACGGCACAGTATTTTTGTCGCCATCCCAAAAATACAGGGTTTTAAAATTTTAAAAATTTGTCACATTTTATAATATTGTGGTGATTTATACAATATTCTGACAACTTTTGTAGTAATAAAATGTAACCAATCTTATGCTGATTCTTTTATTTAAAGTTTAATATCTATTATTAAAAGCTTAAGAACATCTGCTAGGCCACATAGATTACACATACATGCACTGTCTGAAATTTGGACTGGCGATTTTAATGTTTTTTTTTTTTTTTAGGCAAATAAAAATAATGCCATTAATATATTGTTTCCAGTATTATATTTAGTAAGCTGTTATTAGGAATTTTTCTTTAATAAGTGCAATCGAATGCAACAAAATACTTTTTTCACAGATACATTTTTTTAGAAATACAAATGTTTATTGTGGTTGTCATTTAAATTACAGAAATTGTCAAGATAAATTTTGTCAATATTGCATACCCCTAGTATGCACACACAGTCACACATTTATCTTCTAACCTGTAGTATGTATGTATGTATAATTGCTGTGGTTGTGTCTGTGGCTCTCTCTCTCTCTCTCTCTCTCAGACCTGCCGGTGACGTCTCCTCTCTGTAACGCTGTGCTGAAGTGTCTGGAGAACTGGGAGCAGCAGCTGCTGGACAAAATGAACAAGTTTGATGGTCCTCCACCAAACTACATCAACACTTACCCTACAGATGTCAGTGCAGGGGGAGGCCCTGCTATACTGCGCCACAAAGCCATGCTGGAGCCTGACAACACTCCGTTTAGGTTAGTCCCCACAGCCCACAGAAACAAACACTCATTTTTTTGTATTATATAGTGCTGGGCAATATAGGAAAAATCATATATCACAATATGGAATTTTTTATATCACGATAACGTTATATATCACGATATACCAGATTTATATAAATAAATTAACAAACACGAAAATTAGGGTATTCAATCTGTAATTTCAGTTCGATTTTGTTTTTTCTTTTAATTATCATTTCTATTAGTTTCAGTTAAGGAGAACTTTCACTTTCAGTTTTCGTTATTTCGTTCGTTTTTGTTAACAATAATACTTGGTTACTTATTGTGATTATGGTGATTATCACACCATAGCTTTATATAAAATAAAAATAGTATTAAAAAACAGATGACTACTTTACAGACTATTTTCTGGAGCCGAGGAAAGTGATGGGAAATCTCTGGTTGGGTCTGGGCAGAGAAATTAAAATCAAAGTATCCTGCTGTTTAAAAAAATAGTAAATGAATAACAATAATAATATAGTTCTGCATACTAGAGTTTAGATTGTCTGCCTGAACCTGAGCTCATCCGCACGTTTAAAGCTCCGCATGTGGATTAATGGGTGCGCGGCTCGCGGGGATTTGGCGCTTCTTCTACTGCTTACGGGCTGCATGACCTGCAGTCTCTCAGTTTGCCAGTCAGACTACAGTGTCAGCATATAAATCATGTGTGTTTTCCTACAGGACAAACTATTCAAAACCATGCGGATGAGCTCTCCACACCTGATTAAAAAATCACACAGTGCCTGTCTTGCTCAAAATAGTTAGATAAAGATATTGAATGAATAAATTCATTCATTGAAAAGACCAGTGAGAGTTCTGTAGACTAAATAACATAAAAGGCAGCAACAAGCTTAGTAGCTAATTAATTAATAACAACATTTAATAAAAACAGAAAAATAGATATAAAATATGAAAATAACCAACTAAACTAAGCTCAAAATGCTAAAAGAAATATAATCTAACCAATTCTAAAAGATCAAAACGAAATAGTAAACACTCAAAGCAGCAGCTTAAAGACAGAATATAAAGCTTAACCAGCAGCGCTATGAGACGCAACACCTATAGAACAGATGGAGCAGCGGCAGCGTGACTGTTCTAGTGAAATAATTAAAATGTAAAAATACACAACAGAGCCGTGTACCACATAAAATCAGTCCAAGATCCTCACCAAAAATAGAAAACCATGATAGAAACCCAACCCTAACGCCAATACATTTTATCATAGCCTACTTTATATATTTGCACGAATAATTTAGGAAATTACTGTAGAAACGACATTTATCACCATATTTATAATCATATCGCACAGCACTAGTATTATATATGTATATATTATGTTTTTACAATAAATACCTTAAGGTATTTAGGTACAGGGAATGGGAATTGCCTTAACCAACACAAAATGGGAAAAGTTCTGTTTTGGTTAGTGTGGAAACGAAGATTAAATAGCAGAGTTATGTGTTTTCTGGTCAGAAAGTAATAAAGTAGGATGTTGTACAGGATGTTCAGTTTATGTCACTGAGGATCTTCCTGAGTTAAAGTGAAGGTCAGAGTTCAGTAAGGAACTTTACTCATCTTTTAAATGGTCTTTAAATGGTTTAAATGGTCACATGCGTCACCAGGGGCTCTTTTGGGTTATTTTGCCAAAAATACCAATTGGTCAAATTAACATACATGCAAATATTTTGTGTGTTTCTGTGTTTGTAGGGCGAAGCACCACCTCTCGTTTCCTGTCCGTCGTCTGTGGCACTTCCTGGTGAAACAGGAGATACTGCAAGAGACTCTGATGCGCTACATCTTCACCAAGAAGAGGAAGCAGAGCGAGGTAATGACCGGCACTGGGGTCAGAGGTTAAAGTGTGCAGACTGCAAAGCCTCCAAAAAGATGTTATAACTGTAATAAGATATTTTAAATGTAACGTTTAATAGTTTTTGTATTCTAAGTAATTTATAACAGGGTTTTGTGAACATAAGACAAACTATTAAGATTTACTAAATATAACTTTGTGAAAAATAGTACATTACATATTTAAGTTGGCTTTCCACATGCTACATTATGTATTTTTTTTAATGTAATAGGACAGGGTATTCTAAATGTCTAGAAAACATACTGTTATCTTAAAAAATAATTATAAATAATTATATTTCAAATAATTTGATTATTTGAAAGCACTTTAAATCACTGTTCGTCCAAACAGGCTAGAGTAGGTTTTAACAGAGCACATTTTGCCCCAGTAGATAAAATTATTTTTACACCAATATCCAGGCTCGAAGTGTCTCCATACCTCATTGGTATAATCTGGAGAGCCTTGATATTTAAGAACTTTAAAAATGCACAAAAAGCTTGTTTAAAAACCACTGTTTACAACCCATAGCGTAACCTACATCTCCGGGTGCCGCCATTTTGCTTGTGACTCTACTGATCATGACTTTATTTTAAAGTGGTAGAGCCCAGAGCTGTGGGTTATGCTACGGGTTGTAAAGTATCATTTTTAATACAGTTCTGGACTTTTAAAGTTCTTAATGCCTCGTTTGTAATGAGGTGTGGAGCTACTTTGAGCTTGGAGAAACTCCAGCACTAAGGCTGGGTGCAGCAGCATTAGCATTAGTCAATCACCGCAGCTGTGCAGAAGCGAGTATATCAGATTGTATTCTATATGTATACCGTGGTAAATCAAGCTAGGTGGGACGAACCCTGGGCACCTCAGGATTCCTCAGTCTAGTGCTATTGGGCAGCATCTGCATCCCGCTAGCTTTGCGGTTAGCCGCTAACACTGATGCTGCTGCACCCAGCCTTAGTGCTGGAGAAACTTAACTGAAAACTCACCCTTAGACAGAATTTTTGAAATCAAAGCTTACTGTAAATAAATAGAAGCACTTTACTCTTTAATAAACAGTTTTCAGGAGAGAAATCTGTGTAGATTAACATTAACAGCTCGTTTGATTTGGTGACACCCTTGCTCACTTTGATGTAGGCTTCCTTACAAGTGTCACTAAATGCGCGTTATAATCTGGTGCGCTTTATGTATTAAAATAGACCTGAAAATACACGTTTATTGATAGTGTGCCTTATAGTCCAGTGTATATATATGTCTATGAGCAACAACCTCTTTACCATCAGAAAGTGTGCCTCTCTGAGGACATCCACACAACACCACCGCACTGCATTATGGTATATACAGTTGCAGGAAAAGGATTTTGAATCCTTTGGGATTACTTGGATTTCTGCATAAATTGGTCATTAAATGTGTTCTGATCTTCATCTAAGTCACAACAATAGACAAACACAGTCTGGTTAAACTAATACCACACAAAAAGTTTTAATATATTGCTGAACTGAAACAGTTTAATGAAGAGGAATGATCCAAAATTCCTCCTGACTGTTGTTCAGGTCTGATCTGCAGCTACAGGAAACGGTTGATTGAGGTTTTTTGCTGCTAAAGGAGGATCAACCAGTTATTAAATCCAAAGATTCACATACTTTTTCCTCCTCACTGTGAATGTTAACATGTTGTGTTTAGTAAAACCATATAAATGCAAATATATAATTGTTTGTGTGGTTTTAGTTTAAGCAGACGGTGTTTCTCTATTGTTGTGACTTAGATGAAGATCAGAACAAATTTAATGATCAATTTATACAGAAATCCAAGTATAATCCCAAAGGATTCACATAATGCATTTCTAATACAGTTGCTAAAAAAAAAAATTATGTTGGGCGCTGAGTGGTCCAGTTGTCTAAAGTGCTGCCACTATGAGCGGGAGGTCGCAGGTTTGAACCCCCGCTCATGCAGCTTTGCCATTAAGCTGTCAGCGCTCAGAGGAAGCAAAATTGGCCCTGCTCCCTCCGGGTGGGTAGATGGCGCTCTCTCCCCACATCACTACTAGGGTGATGTCTGCAGCACAGGGCGTCTGTGAGCGGATGTATCAGAACCGAGTCGCTGCGCTTTCCTCCGAGCACACTGTGAGGATTCTCGGCAATGCTGCATCAGCAGCAGCTCGAAAAGAAGAGGTGGTTGGCTTTACATGTATCAGAGGAAGCATGTTTTAGTCTTCACCCTCCTGGTGTGCTGGGGCATCACTAGTGATAGGGGGAGTCCTAATAAGTGGGTTGGATAATTGGCCTTGCTAAATTGTGGAGAAAATGGGAAAATGTTTTAATAAATTTTATTCTATCTACGGAATAAAACCTACTGCTGAGAGCTTGAACAGCACAAAAAAAATGTCTGACACACCATATAGTGCATTTATATTACTATTTCCATAAAATGGGGCAATTCCCAACACAACTTTTCTCTCAGTGTCACAACAAAGCCTGTTTCATTTTGAGTTCATTTCTTATTTTGTTTTCTCCTTCTCCCATTTGTGGTTTGTGCATGTGTTTGGTGTGTTGTGCTGTGCTTTTGTTTGTTCCATGTGTGTGTTCGTGTGTGTGTATTGTGTTGTGTATTGTTCAGTGTTTAGAGAACCATGTGGACTACCTCACACAAAACTGCGTAGCAGGAGCTCGCAATGGCAGAAAGGTAGAACTGAGCGAGTGTGTGTGACTCGGACTCGCCAACAGTTTTTTCCAGGCTTTGGGCATCTCTTCTTCTCTGAACCTGCTGCGGTCACACACACACACACATGCCTATACTTAACAAGCGCACACACACAAATACATACACACACACATCTTTCCACACATTCCACACCTGACTGCACTGTTGTTTCTCCAATCTACCTTTCACTAACTTGCATCTGTACTAAAACCTTCAGCAATCCGCAAGTCTAAACCCTGGACCTGAGGCACCTCCTTCACCCCATTCAACACCTGTTAACCAATGAAACGTCAAAGAAAACTAATTACTCAAGTTACATATTCATGCTCCACCCCTAAATGTATGCTTCTGTAGCTACTGATTCATCAGTAGTCTGATGAAAATAACTACATTTTAAATGTGTTAGTTAGTTGTGTAAATGAGGATTAATTTATTAAACAGAGAGTTTATGTGATTTATATAGAAGCTTTATATAGATACAGCACCCTTCATAATTATTGGCACCCTTAGTTTAAATGTGTTAAAAGCCTTCAAATCATAGACTGTGTATAGCTGGACAGAGCATCGTCTCTCAAATGTGAAGCCACCACAGGTCGGGCGCCCCCTGCTGTTCGGTTGCAGAAAGCTGTGTAACCCCACCCATCCCCATAGGTTTCAATGTTAAAACAGACAACTTTCAATCACGTTTTTGTCTAATATACTGTAATTCTACCTCCATTATTTTAAATGCATCAGCTAGTGTAACCTCTGCTTATATTGTCTAATCCCCACAGAATTAGTTTTTTAAAACGTTATTCAGCTTTATTCAAAAAGGTGTGGTTATTGTAAAAGGGCTGGTTATGGGCGGGACCAATAACAGACTGTCAGCTCTGCTCCGCTCCGCTCTGCAGCCTGTGACCTCGAGGCAGTCCTCAGGGGCGGGGTTATGTAAATGAGTAGGCTGTCTCTCCACAGTCTTTCTCCCTCCTCTGGTCTCTACTGCGCAGACTCAGGTTTCAGGATCGCCAACATGGAGGAAGATTTTGGCTTCATTTTCATTAAAAGAATGGGAACGGCGACACGGCGTCCATCTTTTTTACAGTCTCTGCTTCAAATAAATTTAATTATTATTATTAAAATAAAAAAATCCTGGCTAAGAAATATTTTGTTATAACATTACCTGTTCCACACTTATTGGCACCATAACAATTTCTTGGAAATAAATGTATTCGAACCATTTATTGCATTTCTACTGCAGTTTATAAAGTGGATCAAAGTTTCACTCCCTGTTTTCCTGTTACACAAAGGCCTAATTCTCTTACTCTCTTTTAAACATGGGAAAGACAAGAGAACACACTATTCTAGTAAGGCAGATGTATTTCAACCTTCATAAATTAGGCAGTGGCTACAAGAAAATAGCTATCCATCTGCAAATGTCCTTATCAACAGTCAGAGCAATCATCACAAAGTTTAAAACATCTGGAACAGTGACAAACAAACCTGGAAGAGGCACAAAATCAAGCTCTTCTCATGGCCATCTCAGTCCCTAGACCTCAACACAATAGAAAAGCTGTAGGGTGAGCTGAAGAGGAGAAGACCCAGGACTTATAGGAGGAGATTAAGTGCTGTCTTGTTCGCAGAAGGTGGATGTACAAAATACTAACACCAGGGGTGCCAATGATTGGGGCACACATGATTTCATTTAAAAGATTTATTTATTATTGTGTATTTTCCCACCAAATAAAAGTACTTGAATTAAAGCTTAGATCTTTTTGTTAATAAAACTGAATGTATTACAAGCCAAAGAACAGTTTTTGACCAAATGTGCCAATAATTATGGAGGTCGCTGTATAAGGCCCTTAAACGAACAAAGAACAGTTGCTAAGAAACAATGCATGTGTGGGTGGGGCATGGATAAGGCAATTAAACAGTAATTAAGCAATTAACCAGCCGCTTTGTCATGTTCTGTGGCATGCTCACGATGTGCTAATGCAAACGGTGTGTGTAAAGCCAGCTCTCTCTCTGCAGATGAAGCAGACATGTGAGATGACTGACCGTGTGTGTGCGTGTGTGTGTGCGTGTGTGTGTGTTTTTTTTTTTTTTTTTTTTTTTTTTTTTTTTTTTAGGTGGAAGCTGATCTCGGCTACCCCGGAGGCAAAGCTAAAATTATTCACAAGGAGTCTGACATCATCATGGCTTTTGCCATCAATAAGGTCAGTTGAAACTGGACACACTGCATTTGTGAAACACAGAGGATGAATAAAGCGTGTTGATGGTGGTGGTAGTATTATTAGGTGTAGCAGAAATAGTATTTTATGCTTTATTGCACATTAATTCATTCACATAATGAATTACTTACATTAATTACTTAAATAGAAAATTACAAGTAGGGCTGCACTATGAACAGGTGCATCTCAAAAAATGTGAATATCATTGAACTTTATTTTTTAAGTAATTTAGTTCAAAATGTTAAACTCGTATATTATATAGATGTATTACACACAGACTGATCTATTTTAAGTGTTTATTTCTTTTACTGTTGATGATTATGACTTACAGCCAATGAAAACCTAAAAATCAGTGTCTCAGAATCATGAAGCATGAAAGTCTAAGATTTTGTGCGAAAACAAAACTGCACTGACTTTAGACTTGATAATAAAACACAGTGGATCAACACCAGCAGATGACATGTCTCTCCAAACCATCACTGATTGGTGGAAACTTCACACTAGACCTCAAGCAGTTTGGACTGTGTGTCTCTCCACTCTTCCTCCAGACTCTGATCCCCTGATTTACAAATGAAATGTAAAATTTACTGATGATCAGTGATGGTTTGGAGAGACATGTCATCTGCTGGTGTTGATCCACTGTGATTTATTATCAAGTCTAAAGTCAGTGCAGTTTTGTTTTCCCACAAAATCTTACAGCACTTCATGCTTCCCTCTGCTCACAACTTTTATGGAGATGCAGATTTCATTTTCCAGCAGGACTTGGCACACTGCCCACACTGATACCAAAAGTACCAATTGGTCTTATATAATATTCAAATTTTCTGAGACACTGATTTTTGGGTTTTCATTGGCTGTAAGCCATAATCAACAATAAAATAAATAAACACTTAAAACTGATCACTCTGTGTGATCTGTTTTAAGTAGTATTCTAAATTTTGAGATGCACCTGTATAATTTCAGCTTTAACACAACAACAAAATGCTGCAATGTCCGTTTTATTTTTTAGTTACTAATGCTTTTTAAATCTAAACGTTTGCAGGACTGATAGCATACCTAGCTAGTATCCGCAGTCTCAGTATGTTATTTAAGTAGTAGGTAGGCAGGTTAGAGATTAGTTAAAAGCATGGATTGATTACTTAGCAGATCCACCAGTCCCAGAGTCCCAATAGCTTTGGTGCTCTGCACAAAGATGCTACTTTAATAAAGGCTTATATTAGTTTGTTCATCACATGACTTTGTGTCTATTATTTAATTATAAAAAAAAAAACAGCTTAGCGATAATATCAGATTACCAGGGTTATACATAGGCTGTTTATATATCCGCACCCAGAGAGCATCAAGTTGTGTGAAAAAAAGAAAAATGTGTTACCTACATAACACCCCACCCCTGCTCACTTCCCAGGCATTGAAAAAAGTTCTGGTTTATGATTTTGTCCACTGTCAGCGCTGATTTAGGTAATGGTCGCCTTTAATTAAGTGGGAGTTACTGCTGATATTGGATCAAGTCATTGAAGTCAATGAAGAGAATTGGATTTTAAATGGTAGCCCAAGCATTACATACAACTCTCTCTCTATCTCACACACTTTTAAGATGATCTTATTATTATAAATTATCTTATTGTAAATATCTGTTTCACAAGTGTGTTATTGGTTAATAAGCTGTCTTTTCTAGATGGTCACACACTTCCAGCTCAAACAACTCATGAATTAAGTTTTGTGTGTTTAGGCTAATCCAAGTGAGATAGTGCTGGCATCCACTCATGATGTCCAGGAGGTGGATGTGTCCACTCTGCTGGCAGCCCAGCCGTTTACCTGGATTGGAGAGGACTTTGACAAAGAGTCTCGCAGGTATGTGTTTCTGTTTTGGAGTTCTGTTAAATAATTTTGAAGCATAGTTTTCATATTACAAATTACAAAATAGGAAACATATTAAAGGTCGATACACTTCTGTAAAAATGACAAGTACTTAAAAGCTGGGTTTTTAAAGGCAAGTAGATCAGTATAGTCTTTAATGTTGCATTCATAATCTCTTCATGTATACATCAAATTAAATTTTTCAAAATTTCCTTCTCAGCTCTGATGATGACTATCGCTCATCCCACACCAACATCGCAGCAGCCAGCGCTGGCCCCTTTGCTCCACCCCCAATGCCAGTCTCCGCCTCTATGCCCTGGCTTGGCAGCGGACAAACAAGCATGGGTGCCAGTGTGGTATGTGTGTTATTTAATATTTATTATTATTATTTTCTTTTGCATTCTTTTCTAGCCACAGTTATGTACAGAATGCTGGTGAAAATTTCATTAACTCAAAATATTTAATATATATAACGGTGTGCTCATCATTACAGTAACCGTGTTATGATCTAAATATTAAACATGGACATCATATAATCCAATATACTACTTTGGGGATTCTAATGGTATCCTTCAACAGACTGTAATTCTTTAAAAAAAAACAAAATCAAATTCAAATGAGTGCTGGATGTTAATCTACACAGATTTATTTCCTGAACACTGTTTATTTGGTTGAATAAAGTGCTTCTGTTTATTTATAGTGAGCTTAGAATTCCATTATTTTAACACGGTTAGCAGCAGCGCTAGCCGTGGTTGGGAGCGCTACAGCACTAGACTAAAGAAACCTGAGGCTTCTGGTTAGCCAGGGCGGTTAATCCTTTGTAGCTTGTTTTAACACTGTAAACACGCAGACCACAGTCCAATATACTCACCTAAACGACAAAAGAGCTAGTGCTGCAGTTAGCAGCTAACGCTAATACTGCTCCAGCCTCAATGCTGAAGAACTAAATTGAAACTCCTGTATAAAGCTTTACTTTAGCAGAGTGGCTTTACTGCTCCTTAATACCTGACTGGTAAAATTCATACATAAGGAGCACCAGATTAAACATTTTGGGGAAAATGTAAGGATTTTAAGTTTACCTTATAGTCCGAAAAATATGGTAGTTTATTTAGACAGTATAGCTTGAATCCTGTGTCATTATAATGTTTTTAGTGTCAGCAGTATTATTAACCCTCTAAGGCATAGTGTTGACAACCAAATATTTTTTTATTACAGCTTTCCATACCTTACCTTCTTCTTTGTGTTTATTTGTTTTTTTATTTTTAATATAATGTTGGAAGGGATTTACACCTCTGGAAAAAAGAGACCACTTAAACATTTTTTCTTTGATTTTACCAAAGTGAAAACCTCTGGAATAAAATCAAGAGGAAGATGGATGATCACAAGCCATCAAACCAAACTGAACAGTTTGTAATTTTGCACCCGGAGTAAAGGGATAAAGTTATCCAAAAGCAGTGTGTAAGACTGGTGGAGGAGAACATGATGCCAAGATGCAAAAAACTGTGATTAAAAAACAGGGTTATTCCACTAAATATAGATTTTTGTACTCTTGAAACTTTATGAATATGAACTTGTTTTCTTTGCATTATTTGAGGTCTGAAAGATCTGCATCTTTTATGTTATTTCAGTCATTTCTCATTTTCTGCAAATAAATGCTCCAAATGAGAATATTTTTATTTGGAATTTAGGAGAAATGTTGTCTGTAGTTTATAGAATAAAACAACAATGATCATTTTGCTCAAACATAAACCTATAAATAGCAAAATCAGAGAAACTGATTCAGAAACAGAAGTGACCTCTTCTTTTTTTCCAGAGCTGCATAAGCCACATTACAGTGAGACGTACGTGTGGGTCATAAACAAAAATATGTAAAGAATATTTTATATATAAGTTTATATTCTTTGGACATTGTTACACAGGTACACCACTCCTGCATGTTTTAGGTGCTTATTTGCATTATTATTTAATATTTATATGATCAGTTTATCAAAGACTCGAGCTTTCCAAAATATATTTTTCTCCCAAAAATATAATTCATGCCATAGAGGGTTAATTCTTTGTAAAAACGTTGTTTATTGATGGCTCTAACACTGAGCTTCTTGTGCTTCAGGAGAGTGAGCGTGCAGTGGAGAGAAGCAGTGTTCTGTATATTTTCTTTTCACTCTTATCAGTATAACACAAACAGTAACGGGTGGTCTAAACATACACTATGATGAGTCTATTAAAGCAGAGATAAGCATACAAAGTGCTGTTAGGATGGAAACAAGGAACAATATATACCAGACCAAGGTGGCAGTCTGCGTCATCAGTGTCCCCAACACTGCTGCTGTCTGCCTTCAGTTCATTATAGATAAAGTTTATACACACTTAAATGCACACAATACACACCAGATCTGTGCACTATCCATATTTAAATCAAGTTAACCTTTAATGGAAGTCAAAGTAAGAAGAGTTTATTTCAGCTAATTTTGGAGAAGTTCTATTGGTCCATTCATCAAGAGGTTTTGGGACAGTGGGACACAAAGGGCAGTTTGTGTGATCAATTTATGTCAAAATTGACAAAAAATGTTTTTCTCTGGACAGCACAAATACAGATCTGGAAAAAATGAAGAGGTCACTTCAGTTTCTGAATCAGTTTCTCTGATTTTGCTATTTATAGGTTTATGTTTGAATAAAATGAACATTGTTGTTTTATTCTATAAACTACAGACAACATTTCTCCTAAATTCCAAATAAAAATATTGTCATTTATTTACTGAAAATGAGAAATGACTGAAATAACAAAAAAGATGCAGAGCTTTCAGACCTCAAATAATGCAAAGAAAACAAGTTCATATTCATAAAGTTTTAAGAGTTCAGAAATCAATATTTGGTGGAATAATCCTGGTTTTTAATCACAGTTATCATGCATCTTGGCAACATGTTCTCCTCCACCAGTCTTACACACTGCTTTTGGATAACTTTATGCTGATTTAATCCTGGTGCAAAAATTCAAGCAGTTCAGCTTGGATTGATGGCTTGTGATCATCCATCTTCCTCTTGATTATATTCCAGAGGTTTTCAATTTGGTAAAATCAAGAAAAAATATCATCATTAAGTGGTCTCTTTATATATGATTTAAAATATTTAAAAAGTCACGAGAAGCTGCTAATATTTAACAAATCACTATATTAAAGAAACTAAATGAAATCTAAAATATAAATGAAGTTTATTGTTATTATGATATAATATTGCTATACAATGAATGCTGAAATTCTTTAGACCCTTTCCCATAAATTTAGCTAAAAAACAAAGCAAAATGTGAAAAAAGTGAAGTGGCATTCCAAAAGCATTGTATATATGGAACGTACCTAGAACTGCCGTATGTGTGCTTTGATGTCATAGTCCAAATGATAAAAAAAGTATATAATTATACTAGTCCTACTGTACATTAGATCAGAACAATAGTGAAGCATTCAATAACATTACAAATGTAATCTTAAAAATAGCATTTCCATATTAAACACTGCTGGACTAATTACCATTTATGTGTTTTCTTTCAGATTGTGAAGAGGAATTTGAACAACGTGAAGAGAATGACATCCCATCCCATCTACCAATACTGTAAGTGTCTTTAATGAGAGGATTTCATTTACTGACATTGTATATTTTATTACGAACTTACTGTATTTTTAATGAGAGTATCCAGATTACCAGAGTTGTATCTTTATTAGTAATATCCTGTTTATCAACACTGTATCTTTAATGAGAGTATCTCATTTATAAATGTTTATCTGTGTTAAATGGTATTCTGTTTACCAAACACTGTTGCTTTATTAAAAATATCTAATTTACACACCAGTACTGTCATTAATTAGGGTATCCAATTTACTGATACTGTATATCAGGGGTCGGCAATTAAGTTTGGCCACAGGCCAGATATTTTTCAAGTCTTTACGTGGCGGGCCACAAAAAAAAATCTGTTTGTAAAATGAAGTGTAATGGGATGGAGTGCAGAACAGTTAAATTCAAAGCAGGTAAAACCCCAGGAAGAAAAGAATAAATAAATAAATAAACACACCACTTCTCATGCGGGATCAAACCCGTGTCTGCAGGGTCGTGGTCCAATACACTACCGCTGCCCCGACTAGTGATTTGAGACACAGCCAGGAAAAAAAAACAAAACCCTAATTAGGACATAGGGAGCCCAAGAAGCTAGAGTCACGCCGAGCGAGACAGAGAGATGGAAGGAATGTAAATTAAAGCTCGCCGGAGAAGCACTTTATTTATTTATTTTTTTCCACTATCGTTCATTATAGTTAAAACAACCTCACGGGCCAGATGTTTTATGCTTCCGGGCCACATCTGGCTGTTGCCGACCCCTGCTGTATTTTCATACTAATAACTTGTATATCAGTACTTCATCTTTTAACAAGAGTATCCTATTAACTATTGGTGCATGATATGGACAAAAAATAGTTGACTAACAATAATAATAATATTCTGATATCAGCGTAGAATGTAATACATTAAAATCATCACCTAAAATAATTTAAGCTCCTTTAAGGTTTTTGGCATTTGGCTTGACTGCTTCACAGGGGACCTCTACCTCACTCTGCCTCCAGTTGTCTTATCTCATGTGTCTGTATTATGCGTCAGTATGCAGCATGTAGAGCTCCCTCTGGTGCTGCATGTGGGCAGTGCAGTTTAAGTTTTATTTTATTGAAGTTAAAGTTTTAGTTGCTTGTTGCATCATCATGAAAATGTGTATTACAATAATGATGAAAATACATTTTACTGCACAGCCCTTCCATTGGTCCAAACTGTGTGTGTGTGTGTGTGTTGTGTGTGTAGATATGACAGGAGCTCAGGATGGCAGTGTGCGGATGTTTGAGTGGAATCGCCCACAGCAACTCATCTGCTTTCGGCAGGCAGGAAATGCCCGAGTTACACGCCTCTATTTCAACTCCCAGGGCAACAAGGTACACACACACATACATATATATATATATATATATATATATATATATATATATATATATATATATACATACATTTACACGAATACATTGATACACACATACATTTCACACATATATTCACACATACACACTCACGCACACACACATATATAGATACATTTACACAAATACATTGATACACACATACATTTCACACACGTATATACATTTCACACATACATTCATACACACACTCACATATTTATACATACACACATACATTCACACACAAACATTTAAACATACATAAATGCACACATACATTTCACACATACACATATACACAATTCATACACATATACATCATACACACGTGCTTTTTACATGCATACATTCAAACACATACATTCATACACACATTTACACATACATTCAAACACACATTTCACACATACATTCGTACACACACATACATTTCCCACATGTTCACACACACACACACACACACATACATTAATACACACACGTGCACGCTCACGCACACCCACACATACATTTATAAACACATTTTCCCACATACATCCATACACACATACATTTTAAGGGGTTTTAGGCAAGCCTGTAAGCCATAATGTTTTAGAACTACAGTGATGTGTTGATACATGTAGCAGAGCACTGCTATTTTAAAGGAAATGATTCAGCTATAATGTTATTATGTAGATTGGGATGTCACACTTCTATTTTTCCTTATGTAATCATAAAATCTTTTCTCTTTTTTGTCTTTCTTTATCTCTCTCTATCTCTCTCTCTGCAGTGTGGAGTGGCAGATGGCGAAGGCTTTCTAAGCCTCTGGCAAGTCAATCAGACCTCATCAAACCCCAAACCATATTTGGTAAGCAGGCTGATGGCCAGCAACTGTGCTTCTGTGCTCAGGATCTGTCTGTCCCCCCTTTAAACAGATATGTTAATGTATTTAATATTCAGATGTCTGGGTTTTTAATTAATAAAGCATAACATTTCTTCATAACAGTATACATCAGACATGTTGTGTCTTCTCTAGAAGGAAACATAAAATAACACTAAGTAATGATGGCAATTTCTCCCTTTCTCTCTTTCAGAGTTGGCAGTGCCACAGTAAAACCTGCGGTGATTTCTCCTTCATCACCTCCTCGAGTCTCATCGCCACAGCGGGGCATTCCAACGATGGCAGGTAGGAAACACTAATAACAAATATTGTATGTATCCATTTAGAAACATATTCATAAACATGCATTTGGAGTTAGTTTTTAAAATACTAGTTTTAGATACTATTAAAATACAACAGCCAAACCTCTGTTGTGCAAAATTCACTTTTTGTCTCCTTTTGCATTTCCACTTGGGTCTCACTGCCAATATTAACACTGCAAGCTCAAAACAAACCCATCCATTAGTTTTCTGTGAATCTCTTGAAATATTTGGGTGCCTGAAATCATGAGTAATATGGACTCTCTTATTCTGATGCAACAATAAGGAAATGTGCAACAAAAAAAAACACTCTGGCAATACCTCTCACCTGTTAAATAACCCCGCCAGAGCCCCACTCACTAGATCAGTTGAGGAAATGCCATTTCAGTCATTTTGTTTAAGAATCTCAGACAGAACATATACAAGGATCAGCCTGTAGACTTTGTCTGAGGAAGGGATCTGTACCTACTGTCTGTTTCAAGTCTGCAGATGAGGGAGCTTAGCTACTCTGGGCTGCTAACAACACTTCGCTCCACTCCATGCACCACCTAACATATGGTAAACGCTCACATGGGTCGTGGCCAGCAACAGCTTATTTGCATAAAAGTGACAGAGCTCTTAAACGGCTTATTCTGAAATGGACTAAATATGAAAAATATGAAAAATGCTGTTGCACTGTTTTTATGTGAGACTTATTTTGTGAAAAGAACTTCATGAACATGTTTTGTATAGCCCATAACTGTAATATGTCCTTGTTAATATAACTAAATAGAATAAATAGTCAGTAAAGCTCCAGTTTATAGGTCTTAAAAATAAGTCCACAGTCAGTATCTTCTTCTTGCTGTTGGTCTAAGTAGCATCTTCACTGGCTTTGCGTCTTTCTCCCTCAGGAATGTGTGTTTGTGGGACACCCTGATCTCTCCCAGTAACACCATGGTGCACGGTAAGCCTAAACACACTGAAACATTTGCACATCATGCCACTTTTCCCTGTACTTAACTTAGACATTGCATGAACGCAATTGGCTGCTAATATTTAACATTGTTAAGTGTCACATCAGAAACTGAAAGACACGTAACTCCCTCTTTGGATAAACGCTAAATCTGCAGTGTCTGTATTAGATATTGTCAAACTGAGTAATTTTAGCTTACATTGAAATGCTCATATTTTGACTTCTTAACAACCTTGTAAAATAATATCCCACCACCACTCTCTAGTATGTGTTAACCTATAATGATTGAGGATAAAGTTCTGTACACATTCTCAGGCTTTTTCAAAACATTAAAACATTTTTTTTGCATTTATGTTCCTGCGTTTTGCCAGTTCATTTATTTGGTTTTAGTCTGATTATTTATATATTCATTAATCAGTTAAGGAACAAGCATTGTCATTATAAAATAGGCATTTTACAATTTGATTCGATTACAACTTGCTACGCAATTCTAAAATGATTAATAATGCATTTTGATGCATCTTTTTCTTTTATACAGTACTTATTTTTCCTTGTTGCATGACTACTTGGTAAATTTAAAGTAAAATATCTGCAATGATCCATAGTGAATTATAGATTAAATTTAGAAAATGATGTACTTTGGACTGAACCAGGCAATGCTATCATGTCATGGCTACAAATTTGCGCCCTTCCATAGAAAATGAATGGTTGCTCTGTGGCGTTTAGGTTTTTTGCTCATCTTGCATATCTGTTTCACGTCATTGTCTGGAAAATCACTGCGTTTGCATTAAGGCCACTTCAATCAGAGCTCAATTTTTTTAAGCATTGCAAACAAGAAAATGTAAACAGTATTCGGGACAGCCCTGTTATATAATATTGAGATTGATTTACAGTAATCGATTCAAGATTTAGAGTCCATACTGTACCGAGTAGTGCTGGACAGTATATTGGTACTCCGTAGAACTGCATAGAACAGCATTGTCAAAATAAACCGATAAAACTCGCTAGCTAACACTAACACTAGCCAGTTAGCATAACAAGCTAACACAATGATGGTAGGTAGGTAGCTCTGTGGAGTCAAAAGCTTGTCTCACAATGTCCTGCCTTATGAAACATGAAAACAGCACTTTATTTGAGGAGCTCCTGCTGCTGCTCTTTACTCCTTACAGGACTGAGTGAGAATCATATATTCTGCACAAGTGATAAAACTCCCTAAAACTCTGGCTATGAAGTGCAAAAAAGCTTTAAGAGCAGTGACTACAGTCCTGTTTAAATATATTAATACTGTAGCTTCAAGAGTAATGTTAATTATTAAGTCTGATTTCTTTATATGTTATGTACTGTTTTGGTACAAAGTAAACCCTATACTAATTAAAGCATTCATTCAAAGCCATGATGTTTGATATTGTATGTACTCCTAACAGTACAGTAAAGCAGTCAGTAAGTAATAATAATAATAAAAAAATATATATATACTATGAAACCGTCAGAAGCTTGAAAAATACTGTGATGTACATTTTGTTCGTACCACCCAGTACTAGTGTCAAGCAGTATCCTTCAGGATCATAGCTAAATCATTGAGATTTACCAAATACAGTTCAGCCAATATATTATAGCAGATAAAGTATGAAAATGCTTGCTATATGAATCTGTGTTTCTGCTTGTTTTTGTGTGCAGCCTTCCCCTGCCATGAGAATGGTGCAACGGTTCTGCAGTACGCTCCAAAGCAGCAGCTGATCATTTCCGGAGGGAGGAAGGGTTTCGTGTGTATTTTTGATATTCGGCAGAGGCAGCTGCTACACACCTTCCAGGCTCACGACTCCGCCATCAAAGCTCTAGCCATGGACTCCAGCGAGGACTACTTCGTTACCGGGTCGGCCGAGGGCAACATGAAGGTGAGGACATCCCTCTAAATACTGCTGTTATGAGTTGTTTTGGGACTAAATTAAGCAACGTTATTAAATGAATAAGAAATGTCTCAATACGTTTGTCTATATTTTGCCAACTGTGAAAGTTTCAATAAATAAATACAACTGTATAATTTTACTGAGTGCAGTTTACTTAATGAATACATACATGTTAAGCTCTTATCATGTACAGTACAGGCCATAAGTTTGGACACACCTTCTCTTTTTCAATGCTTTTTCTTTATTTTCATAACTATTTACATTGTAGATTCTCACTGAAGCATCAAAACTATGAATGAACACATGTGGAGTTTTATGTACTTAACAAAAACGGTGAAATAACTGAAAACATGTTTAATATTCTATTTTTTTCAAATTAGCCCCCCTTTGCTCTGATTCCTTCTTTGCACACTCTTGGCATCATTCTCCCAATGAGCTTCAAGAGGTAGAAATGGTTTTCCAACAGTTTTGAAGGAAGGAGTTCCCAGAGGTGTTTATAGCACTTGTTGCCCCTTTGCCTTCTTCACTCTGTGCTCCAGCTCACCCCAAACCATCTGGATTGGGTTCAGGTCCGGTAACTGTGGAGGACAGGTCAAAAACTCCACATGTGTTCATTCATGGTTTTGATGTCTTCAGTGAGAATCTACAATGTAAATAGTCATGAAAATAAAGAAAACGCACTGAAAAAGAGAAGGTGTGTCCAAACTTTTGGCCTGTACTGTAGATCTGTATTCATTAAGTTAACTGCACTCATGTCCTCATGTCAGTACAATTATACAGTTATATTTATTTATTGGAACTTTTACAGTTGGCAGAATATAGACAAATGTATTTGAGACACTTCTTATTCATTTAATAACGTTGTTTAATTTAGTCCCATTAACACAGGTAAGCATCTAGCCATGCAGACTGCCTTTACAAACATAAGTAGAAGAATTAGTGGAGCGTGTGGTACTGAAATAGGATTGCACTGCTTCATCATGTCAGTTGTGAAATTTCTTTAATCCTAGATGTCCCACTTCCACTCAGCTGTGAGTGGATTAATTGAGAAGTGGAAGAGTTTTAGGAACCACAGCAACTCAGCTATGAAGCGTCCATCCACATGAAGTTACAGATCAGCTGTCTGTAGAGTGCTGAGAAAAAAAATACTGCAGAAAAGTCACATGCAAATGCTTTGCTATCTCAATACCTGCAGAATTCCGCACCTACTGTGAGAGCAGAATATCTAATAGAATCTTAATAGGCTTACACAAGCATTTTACATTGGTGTGGTTGGGAGATATCATTTTACAAGGCCATTAAGAAGTCAAAATATTGGCATTGCTGTATGTAAGCTAAAACTATTGAGTCTGACCGTGCTTAGTACAGACCCTGCAGATGTAGCGTTTATCCAAAGAGAGAGTTTAGGGTTCTTATGTTTTGATGCAGCATAATTTCAAACAATTTCAAACTATTTATTCTTCCCTCGAAATCCCACTCAATATACAGCCATTAATGTCTAAACCACCTGCAACAAAAGTGAGTACACCCCTTAGTGAAAGTTCTTGAAGTGTCAATATTTTGTGTGGCCACCATTTTTTCCAGAACTGCTTTAACTCTCCTGAGCACGGAGTTTACCAGAGCTTCACAGGTTCCACTGGAGCGCTTTTCCACTCCTCCATGAAGAGCTCCATCACAGAGCTGGAGGATATTCCACCTTCCACTTGAAGATGCCTCAAAGATGTTCTATTGGGTTTAGGTCTGGAGACATGCTTGGTCAGTCCATCAGCTTTACACTTAGCCTCTTCAATAAAGCAGTGCTCATCTTAGAGGTGTGTTTGGGGTCATTATCATGCTGGAACTCTGCTCAGTGACCCAAATGCTCTGCTTCAGTATTTCATAGTACATATTGGAGTTCATGTGTCCCTCAATGAAATGTACAGTAACTCCCCAACACCTGCTGCACTCATGCACTCAGCCCGAGATCATGGCACTCCCACCACCATGCTTTCCTGTAGGCATGAACACTTATCTTTGTACTCCTCACCTAACTACCTCAACCATCTGAACCAAATAAAATAATTTTGATCTCATCAGACCATAGGACATGGTTCCAGTAATCCTTGTCTTTTGTTGACATGTCTTCAGCAAACTGAATTTGGACATTTACGGGTGTACTCACTTTTGTCACCAGTGGTTTGGACATTAACGGCTGTATATTGAGTGGGATTTTGAGGAATAAATGTATACTGTTATATAAGCCGCACACAGACTACTTTTCATTATGTCAAAGTATAATTTTGTCAATGTTATCCCATGAAAATATATACTTAAATATCTGCAGACATGTGAGGGGTGTAGTCACTTTTGAACATTAGAACACCTCTTTTAGATTTAATTGATTGATCTGTCTTCCCTCCACAGGTCTGGAAGTTAGCCGGTCACGGTTTGATGCACTCCTTTAGTACCGAACACGCCAAGCAGTCCATCTTCCGCAACATCGGCGCCGGTGTGATGCAGATTGAGACCTGCCCGGGTAACCGCATCTTCACCTGCGGCGCTGACGGCACGCTGAAGATGAGGGTCCTGCCCGACCGCTACAACATCCCGGCAAGCATCTTCGACATCCTCTAACCCTCGAACGGGTGGGAAAATAACTAAAGCTTTGAGCAGCAAACCTGTTCGTTTACCTTAGCTGTGAATCAAAAGTAACTTTGCGCTGCAAAATGTCATTGTTTTTTTTTTTGTTTGTTTATTTTCTCCCCGAAGCGTAAAAAAAGCAAACGCAAGGTTACATACTTGATCCTAAAGAATAGATTACTGTAATTTTTCTGCGAGCCGTGGCCTCGGGCCCGTAGCACTCGCTCGTTAGAGTGTTCTCATAGGAAAGCTATGCATGTGCTGAAACTAGTCACTGCGGTGCATTCACAAGATTGTTGATCGTGCTCTGTAAAAGTGCTCAAAGCGAAACTTTTTAAGTGTGTATCTGTCGTCATTTTGTGCCCACAGCTGATAACTTTTAGCGTTTTAACTTACCAGCACTGTGCTTCAGTACCCAGTCGGTCAGTCAGTGAAATCCGCTGTGAATCAAAGTTGTTGCATCCGCGTTTTTTATTTATTACTGTAAGTTATTATCTCGGCTGCTCACACATTGCAGAGTTTGAAACGGCACAGAGCCCTGTTCCCCTGATTGTGGGGACGCAGTGAAAAACGCGTTTATTGCCCCATAGCTGCTATTAAATGTGTCTCACTTTTTTTTTTCATGTAGCCACTGTAGAAACTGTGTCCGTCTCTCTCACTACCTGCAGTCAAACCCTTCTTGTTTGCATCGACACGGCACATAATCATCACAAATTGGTCGAGTGGAAGCAGTTTAAATGTAGGCGACATGTAGTCTAATATTTCTCATTATAAGGGAGTTATCAGATTTTTCCTAATATTTTTTTGTCACTTTTAAATTTAGGGTAATGAAGATATTTTAATATAAAACGAAATAATTTCTCGTTTTAATTCCTTCAAGCATCACAATGTCTTAGAGGCAGTTATCTAGCAGGTTAAAGAAAAATCAATAACCCTAAAAAACTCTCTTTAAAGAATTTAAAGAGTCTAAAATAAAGGAAAACTTATCTTATCTAATCTATTTATTATATTCCTTATTACAGCCAACATTTAATGAGCGATATTAGATCATGGTTATATTTGATCTTTCACTTTTTTTGCTTTCTCTGTTTATTCTCTCTCATGTCTCCCACAGTTAAACCTAAATCTGCAGATTTACTCCTCTTACTCTTGTTGTAACCTGTCTGACACTCCTTACACCCATTTATACTTGATGGCTCACATTTTAATCTGCTAGTTCATCTCTCTCTCTCAGTTTCATCCCCTGATAGATCTTTAAATGTCCACTCTCTCGATTTAATCTCTCGTGTTTCACTCTGTGTAGTCGCTGAACTGCTCTCACTCGTCGTATCTACAGTTAAAGCTGTCTCTCTGCAGTGAAAGCTGTCTCACTCTGCTGTTACCAAGCCCTGCCTCCATAGCAGCCTCACTGCGAAACATTCCACTGGGAAGATGCTGTGTGTTCCCGTCAGCAGTGGTTTGAGATGTTTA
The DNA here is from genome assembly GCF_023375975.1 of Astyanax mexicanus. NCBI lineage: Eukaryota > Metazoa > Chordata > Actinopteri > Characiformes > Acestrorhamphidae > Astyanax > Astyanax mexicanus. The sequence continues at coordinate 42,627,094 of NC_064416.1, read as the reverse complement.
CTCTTATATTTCAAGCACTGAAAATGATTCACTTTGACCAGAAACACTCTGTTTCAGTTTTTTCAGGTTTTGCACAAAATGTTTCTGTATTCGTTGTTTCTTTTTATTTATATATTTTTTTTTTTATCTGATTTTGTTTAGTTTAGTTTTGTTTTTCGTTAGTTTTCGTTTGTTCCTTTACAGACTACTGTATTTCTGTTTAACTTATTGCCTTTACATTAGGATTGTACGGTCAGTTCTTTAGGTATCTGGGACACAGTGCGTCACTGAATAGTTTGGATGTTTCGTTTTCATTCAGTGTTGAAACTCCGTATATAAATATGAATATTTGCACTCAAATCTGGAGACACTATATAAAATCTTAAATTAATGAGTGAAAAGCTATTCTAGGGGGAAAACTGTTGTATACAAATGAATGTCTGGCTATGTGTGGCCGAGTAGTATAAATTTCAAATAGTTTTAAATGAATATATAAATATATATATATATAAGTAAATATACAAATGAACTATCGACATAGCTTGTACAAACACAGCGATATTTTTAGTTTATTATTATTACTATGATTATTATGATTTGTTTTGTTTTTATCATACCTGCTGGAATAGATGTATATTTGGTTGGATGTATGTGGTATTTATTAAAACCTTTTGTGTTTGTGTCTGGTCTGCTGGCCACCATGTCCACTGTATGTATCTGAGTGTTGATCCAATGCGTCCTTTTGCTTCTCGTCTGTTGTATTTAAGCGTGTATTTATTGAACAGGTCATATGCCGTCTGTGAGAGGAAGTGCACATTTAATAGCCCTGGTGGAAAAAATGTCTGGATGAACAGGTTGTTCTCTCATGGTCTAAGTTTTACCTTTGTAAGTAAGTTGAATAAATTCTTTTTATTTCAAGAAGAACATTTTAAAAGTCTTTTTTCTTTAGTTTCTGTGGTAACTCGACATGATCAGAATGTGTACTACTGCATTTAAAAAAATAATAAATATCATTAAAAAGTTACTTTATTTCAGTAATTCAGTTCAAAATGTAAAACTCATATATTATATAGATGTATTAAACACAGAGAGTGATCTATTTTAAACATTTATTTATTTTATTGTTGATAATTATGGCTTACAGCCAATGAAAACCCAAAAATCAGTCTTAGAAATTTTTTATATTATATAAGACCAATTGGTACTTTTGTCAGTGTGGGCAGTGTGCCAAATCCTGCTGGAAAATGAAATCCGCATCTCCATCATAAAAGTTGTCAGTAGCAGAGGGAAGAATACGGTGGCCGAGAAAACCAGCGCAGTGCAAATAGAAAAGCGCTGCAAAAGCACAAAACACATCCATCAAAATTACAACACAGGCGCAGCAAATAGAAAAACGCGCAGCAAAAAGAAAAACGCGCTGCAAATAGAACCACAACACAACGGAAGTGAGTCACAACACAACGGAATTTTCTCGGGGGACCTTAAAAGATGCTGTACCAGCTGTATACAAAGGACAATAAGTGGCAAACAAGCTTCTGAAAAGTAAGTTATGTTTATTAAAAGTTCTGCTTCACAAAACGCCTTGTTTGCCACTTATTGTCCTTTGTACACATAGTGAAGTCCGAGACGTTACTGAAGACGCAGCTTAGCTGGTACAGTATCTTTTAAGGTCCCCCGGGAAAATTCCGTTGTGTTGTGACTCACTTCCGTTGTCTTGTGGTTCTATTTGCAGCGCTTTTTTCTTTTTGCAGCGCGTTTTTCTTTTTGCTGCGCGTTTTTCCACTGTGTTTTATTATCAAGTCTAAAGTCAGTGCAGTGACTGGAGATGCGGGTTTCATTTTCCAGCAGAACTTGTCCCATTTCCACACTCAGGATTTCCAAGTATAGAACACAACGGCAGGCAAACAGTGTGCTATAGCCACAGAAACAGGTGATCTGGCTTATTTTCCTGCTACAGAGTAAGACTCGTCAGTACTTGCCACTGTGTTTCAATCTGGCAACCCGAGTGAGCTTCACTTCTGGGGAGGAGTGCGTGGGGCAGAAAAGTCTCTTTCCAGTGTTTGGAAATTGGACTCCTGTAGCAATTGCACACAGTTGCTTGCATTTATTACTGATTGCTTCTTTAAGCACTAAGTTACTCACATTAAGAAACCTTTTAAAATGTACTTATTTATTTATTTGTTTTTTTCTTTTTAATAATCACATTTATAACAGAAGCAACCCACAGAATATTCAACAAACAGGGATACACAACACAACCACTGGAGGATAAGAAACATTCTGTCAGTCTGGTTCTACAAGGTTCATAATAATAATATGAGGCCTTAAAACTTGCCTTAATTCCTACACAAGCAGGGTAATGTAGTGAATAGATAAAAAAAGACATTCTACCTAAAAACCTCAATTCCTCTGAAGTAGAAATTATTTTATTAGTCCACATTAGACAGAAAAGAATTTGTAGTCACAGCTATTGAGACACTTATTTAACTTCTTGAGTCAAAATTGAAGTTAGCAACCGTGTTTGATTAAACTGAAATCCATGTGTAACAGTATATATAGTTGTTAATGTGTAAACACAGTTATTAAGTAGACTACATATAAAGTGATTTTTTTTGCTTCGAATTTTCTTTCCGTTTTACTATCTGCTGATATGAATCTTGTTAGGTTCATGGTGGGGTCGAGTCTACTTAAATCATTGCGCATAAATGTAAATTTAAATCTGTAAATTAAATCCAGTCAAATTTGGGAAAGATTTATATGTGTTTTCGTAACACATTCTCATTCTCGCATTTATTCCTGTCCCACCCTCGCGCTCCCCTGCCCCTCACGCTTCTCAGGCAGCAGCAGCCTGTCACTCGCACAGACACAGAGACAACGCTGTGCATCTACTTCTCCCCAATTTACAAGGCCAATTACCCAACCCACTCATTAGGACTCCCCCTATCACTAGTAATACCCCAACACACCAGGAGGGTGAAGACTAACACATGCTTCCTCTGATACCACCGCTTCTTTTTCGAGCTGCTGCTGATGCAGCATTACCGAGCAGCATCACAGCGCTAACGCTCGGAGGAAAGCGCAGCGACTCGGTTCTGGTACATCAGCTAACAGATGCCCTGTGCTGCAGACATCACCCTAGGAGTGATGTGGGGAGAGATTTCAACTGTGCCACGCACCGTTGAAATATATATATTTTATAACTTTTATATTTTTATATTTTATAATTTTATATTTATTTATTATTTTTATATACAACCCATGACGATCACCTGTTCTGTTTTTTGACCAATATTTGAACTATCCTCTTTTTATCATCAAACTCATACTCATCAAAAGCATATATTTACTGATTATACCACAGTTATTTCCGACCCTGCAATGTGATTGGCTAATTTTATGATTTTATGGCATTCTATGAGTGCCGTTATCAGCCGGTAATGTACTGTAACCGAAGCTCTCCATGTACAGTATTACTCCGCCCACATAAGTGGTAGCCTAGCAACGATGCAGCGCTTACAAACCAAACAGCGCAGCTACAGACAGAGCAGCAATGGAACTATTTTAACTGGTGGAGTTTTTATAACCAAACAGATCGCATTTTCTCCTCCTCTTTAACGCAAAATCATTTAATAGACAGTTATAATTAAACTGTGGTATAATCACAGTAATACACTCGAGATTCGTGCACTGCAGTGCCAATATTACATGTTATTAGCCCTCTCTCTCGTGTATTATTGCTTAATTATAAAGAATAAAATCTATATTAAGCCAAGCTGAAATCAACCTGTTGGTCAACCAACCTAGTTTTTTCCTGTGGCCCTTGGGAAAATGAATCACCCATCCCTATTCTAGCATATGCAATTTAGTCATCCCTTCAGTCACATTTAATATTATAAATTATATAAAATCTATTTTTTTGAAGCAGCAGAGTTAGTAAATTTAGGATTTACTGTTGGAATTGATTATGAACAGTTAATCTTTGATTTTGATTATGATTCAGTTTGTGCGTGTTTTTTTTCTGTTTGTCAAATTTATTTTCTTGATTTTTACTCCCTTGCTGTGTAAAAATTCCATTATTATTCCACAGAGTGACTGAACTGTGGTTTAAAAATATATCATACATATATAGTATAAAACTTTTCATCAATAAAAACAAAACAGTAATAGTGTAGAGATCTTTAGCTCCACGCTTTAACCAACAAGTTCGTCGGAGAGGAAGTGCACGTGGTAGGACTTGACGTATCCTCCGTGCCACACGTACAGGTGTCTGTCTGCGGGACTGTAGGACAGCATGGCCAGGACGCTGGTGGGAGACCACAGGTCGAAGCTGACGTTCACCGGTTTCTCCTTCAGCAGGTCGAAGGCGTAGGTCACTCTGGTGTCCTTGGTGTCGGTGACGTACAGAACGCCGCAGGCCACGAAGGCGTTGCCGGCCTTGCTCCTGGGGTAGCTGGTGTTGATGTAGGTTGTGATGGAGAAGGTTTTCTCGTCCAGCTGAGCCACCATGATGTTCTCGGTGATGCTGGAGGCGAAGATGAGCCACAGCCCGCTTTCGTCCGCCGCCATTTTGAAGTATGTCTTGGAGTTGTTGAGCAGGTAGGACAGGTTGTGGTACAGAGCGTTCTCTATGGCCAGCATGTGCAGACGCTTAGTCTGGAGGTTAAATCTGTGAAATTCAGATGATAAAGTTAGACTTTCATTTCTCAGGGTTCACAACACTGCTGCCACTGTACAGATTATTTTAACAGTGAGTTCTTATAAATGTTATTGAGCATCAAGAACTCTATTTCTCAGCTTGTGAGAAATCCCCATTGTTCGTGTCATAATACACTTCTATGAACATGTGTTGTGGAGAGCAGACTTGGATAGATCCCTGTCCTTTAAATAAAACAGGCTCCGCCCACTTTCACCTGATTGTCATTCCACAGATTGAAAACACCTGACTCTCGTTTCCACGGAGATCCACGTAAAAAACACAACAGCGAGTGGAAATGGAGGAGCTACTGAAAGTGATTTCTCGTGACCGAGAATGAAGCCTAAAACTCACTGGTCCTCCTGTCCAGATGCAGGAGTTTCATCACTAGTAGAGTATAAACTAATGCCGTTCGGATAGGACTTAATTGTGTTTTCACACCAACACTTATTTGGTATAGTTAAAACAGAATCTGGTTTGTTTGTGCATTTAGTGTGGTTTCGATTGTGCAGGTGTGAAAACAGTAATCGCATTCGGATTGCGGATCAAAACATCCGGACCGAGACCAGCTAGAGGAGCAATTCGCTTTTGGTGAGAACGTAATCCAGTCTCGATCCACCCCAGCTCTTAAATATACTTCTTTTATTTGACCTAAACAGCTGATAAGGCAGAGTTTAATCTATTATATATTAGCCAGATAATATTAAATATCGCAGCTATGAACAAACGCTGTCTATGCTGCTCCATGCTGTTTACACTGAGAGTGGTCTGTGCTGTGTTCGCTGCTCGCAGCCATATGACTTCATTGATTATGTGTACATCTGTGCTGCACATCCAATTGAAACACTGTGTTTAAAAAGAACAGCGGCAAATGTTCAGCATTAAGTGTTAAAGCAGCTTCACACTGCACAGATATACGCTCTGGAACACCGGTGCTTCCACACTAGACAGCTCTGACCAATCAGAGTAGACAACATTCTTGCGTGGTTTATTGATGCGCATTCTAGTGCGTTTAGGTTTATGTCTGTGTGAAACCAAACCAAACAGAGGGAGAAACACTCCAACTAAACAAACTCATCAACTGACCTGGATCATAGAAACCAACTACAGGTGAGAAAACTCCTTAATTTCACCCCTAAAATATTGTTAATCCTGAACTTTCACATGTTTTTGCCCTCATGATTAAGTAATAATAGGTAATTTTCCTCATGTTTTTATATATATATATATTTTTAGGATCTATTTATATGATGGAAAAAATTCTATATTCTTGCTATGCTTGCTATGATTTAGTGTTTTTCTTTTTTCATTATTTAATTTACTTTCTACATTGTAGATTAATATTAAAGACGTGAAAACAATTAAGGGACACATATGGAATTACTGTATGTAGTAAACAGTAAAAAAAAAAAAAAAAAGTGTTTTTATCCTCCACATTAATCTCCTGATCTAAACCTGATGAACTGAGATGGTGATTTGAGACGATTTAATTGGGAAGAGCTGGAGTAGTGCTGGGGGATAAAACGATATTGATATGTATCGCGATTGTATTTTCCCCGGTTACACTGATAAGTCGGGGCGAAAGGATTCAATAAACTTTATTTTCTATTTCCCGTTTAAGTTACGCTGCGAACAGGCGCAGCACGCGATCAGGCAGCGTGCTGAACTGCATCACAGCTCAGCCAAGTACCACTCGCCTTTTTTTCCTTACTCTCACTGCTTCAGTTAGAAAACCCTGAGGGCAGAATTCTCCTCTGTCTCTGTGTTTTTAGTTTTTAACAGATAGAGAGTTTGTTGTGCTGGATATTTTACTAAATACAGAAGATTATATAATCTGTGTAGCTGTATTAGAACGGAGCTAAACATTGCTGTTACTGAACTGGATGAGTTTGAATACACGTGTTCAGTAATGTAAGTCTAGTCTACTGAAAGCCAGTAATGTTAGTATAAATCTGTACAGCAGTAGAAGTGGATCATTTCAGAAACTGGACTTTATTCCTCCCACCTCCATTACAGCTCACTTCCTTTAAAATATTTAAATGTTAGCACAATTTAAATGCAACAAAACTTAAAGGCTATTATTTTAATAAACATTAGCGGTAAATCATTTAAAAATAACAACAAATATAAAATAGAAAAACAGTAAAACATATGTAATACATACTTTTAATATGACCACAATTTTTGCTATTGCAATTTAATTTAAACAGACAAATAATGTAAAGTAAATGTACATTTTTTTTTAGAGTTTATATATTTGTCCCCTTGTACTTGTTTTAAGGGCCAAACATGTGGGGGGTTCTGGACCTGTGTGGAAGTATAATGACTTTTTAAAATTAATTTAAAAGCTGTCTGAGCACCTTGTACCCACCTGGCAAGATGTGAACATCCTAGTGTCTGTCCACAAGACTCTGAGCTGCTAGCCTGCTATTTTGGCCATAACTCCCTTATATTGTCACTTATGAGTAAAAAGAAACCTTTAAGTGTAACAGAAAGTGATTTGATATATATCGTGATGCATATCGATATCGGCTGATATGGAAAAATATATAGTGAAAGGATTTTTTTTTTCATATCGCCCAGCCCTAAGCTGAAGCTTCACAGCCTGTAGGAAAAGCAGCAACTATTTTTCAGCACCTCCAGGAACTCCTTCCTTCAAGAAAGGAAGGAAGGAAGAAACTACTGAGAAAACTATTCCAGGTCACTCTACCTCATGTAAAAGTATAACACATATTTAGTTTTTTTACAATTTTTTTTTAACACAAAATAATTCTGCATGTCTTCCTGTATAGCTTTCACATGGTCATGACAAGTGAAGGTATTAGTGAACTCGTTTTACAGCAGTACAGTTTAATCACTCACTTGGCGATGTTGAAGGTGCCGGCGATGTGGTAGTAAATGCAGCCGTTGTGGATCAGGTGACCACAGCCCTGGAAGAACTTCCCCACGTCAATAGACTGACTGCTGCTGTTCTGCAGAGCAGCTATGCTTTTATACTCCTTCACAATACGACCTGCACACACACCAAACACAACAGACACGGGAATACAGGAATACGAAACTTAATATTTAACTTAACACTTCAATTTAATCAGATTATAAATGTGCACTACATTAAAAGAAGTACTGCCAGTAAGATCAATTTTATCTGCTGGAGAGAGTGCTTTTCTATTATCAATTTATTTTTATATATTTTTTGTTCATGCCTTGTATCTGCATCGTTTAAATAACAAAGATATATATATAAATATATCTACACTGATGGGCGTGGTGGTTTTGAAATGACTTGTGTTCAGGTAATTTTATAGTGTACTATTATCTTGTCAACAGAAAACACAGGAGTCAGCGCCACTGACTGATTTAAACCCTGACAACAGTCATCGGTCAGATGCTCATTGCTATCTTGGCAAAGCAGGTGCACCATGCACGCTCAATACACGTACACTCCTGCTCGTTATACACTCACACACATGGACAAACACAGCACAAACCCATACATAAACAATAAACAGAATTTTAAAAAATATATAACATTACTGTTCCTGTAAATTACCTTAGAAGCACTGAACCATTAAAATACCAGTCTACCAAAATCAGAGCGCCTGGTTCTTAAAGGGAATGGCGAGTGACACGCTGATTGGTTTATTATTTAACGTCACACCTAAAACACACCCATGATTTATTTTTTTTTTAAATAATTTTATTTCTAATTTTGTTCCCAATATCTTCCCAATTTACCCATCCCCCTCATTAAGGACTCCCCTTATAACTAGTGATGCCCCAACACCAGTAGGGTTAAGAAGACTAGCACATGCCTCCTCCGATACATGTGAAGTCAGACTCCGCCTCTTTTTGAATTGCTGCTGTAGCATCACAGCACACTCGGAGGAAAGCGCAGCGACTCGGTTTCAATACATCAGCTCACAGACGCCCTGTGCTGATCAGCATCGCCCTTCTTAAGTTATGTGGGGAGAGAGCAAGGCCAGTTGTGCTCTCTTGAGAATCTGGAAGCCAATGGCAAGCTACATGAACAGGATTCGAACCGACAATCTCCTGATCATAGTGGCAGCGCTTAGCCCACTAGAACACTCGGAGCCCCACACACCCATGATTAATTAAGAGAATTAGGACGTGTTTTTTGTGTTTCGAGCCACACAAAGTGTACTTTTCCCGTTGTTATGATAGCAAAGATGCACTGACGCACCCTAAATCAAGCACTACGGTGCACAATTGATGCTTAGCCTATAGATTACTCAAAAAATCAATTTCCCATCTGTTGAAATATATAAAAAGCTGTGATTAGAAATTAATTGTTTACAGCCCAATGAGAGCATTAGTGAGGTCAGGTACTGATGATAAATGCTTAGTTTTACCACCTCAGCTCTTGGTTTATCTGGTTCTGAAGTGCAGCATGCCCTCAGCCTGCTTTATAACAAATTATATACAGTCATATGAAAACGTTTGGGCACCCCTATTAATCTTAATCATTTTTAGTTGTAAATATTTGGGTGTTTGCAACAGTCATTTCAGTTTGATATATCTAATAACTGATGGACACAGTAATATTTCAGGATTGAAATGAGGTTTATTGTACAAACAGAAAATGTGCAATATGCATTAAACCAAAATTTGACCGATGCAAACGTATGGGCACCCTTATCATTTTATTGATTTGAATACTCCTATCTATTTTTACTGACTTACTGAAGCACAAAATTGGTTTGGTAACCTCATTGAGCTTTGAACTTCATAGCCAGGTGTATCCAATCATGAGAAAAGGTATTTAAGGAGGCCAACTGCAAGTTGTTCTCCTATTTGAATCTCCTCTGAAGAGTGGCATCATGGGCTCATCAAAACGACTCTCAAATGATCTAAAAACAAAGATTGTTCAACATAGTTGTTCAGGGGAAGGAGACAAAAAGCTGTCTCAGAGATTTAACCTGTCAGTTTCCACTGTGAGGAGCATAGTAAGGAAATGGAAGACCACAGGGACAGTTCTTGTTAAGCCCAGAAGTGGCAGGCCAAGAAAAATATCAGAAAGGCAGAGAAGAAGAATGGTGAGAACAGTCAAGGACAATCCACAGACCACCTCCAAAGATCTGCAGCATCATATTGCTGCAGATTTGCATATGACTGTATATATATATATGTATATATATATATATATATATATATATATATATATATATATATATGTCTGTTCCCCGTACCTGAAAAGTGTTCCGCCACCCAGATCCTCTCGTCTTCCTTCATGCCGCTGTCTTTCATCCACGCACCGTATGTGCTGGCCATTTTAGCCAGATTACTGGGGTTCTGCACTGACTTTATAACACACTCTGCACCAAACAGATCATAGAAGTCAGTCAGTGAAATCACAGCTCAGTTCATCTTATGCAGGACTAATTAAAGTGCAGGCAGGTCTTAAATACCGTTTTTGGCAGCTTTGACTTTGTTTCCTGGTCCTTGCCCGTCGTTAGGAACAGTTTGAAGGAAAGCTGTGGTGAAGAAACAAAAGAAAACAGGGTATAACATGAAGACTACATATGTTTTCACTGTGTGAACTCATCTTCAAAGAAATGGTTGCAGAAATATACTGTAAACCCAACTCAACTCAAATTAATGAAGTCTGATTTATGTAAAATTGCATATTTGCCCTTGGCAGCTTCTTTTCCATTGGCGTCTGACACTATGCATTTGCATACTGGATAGGGGTGTGCCATATCATATCGTACACGATAATATCGCCAACATTTTTGAATACGTGAACGATATTGTAACCTGAAATATGGTGCCATATCACCCACCCCTAATTATCACATTAGGGTACTACTTTTTTACTGTTTTTAGCAAAAGAAAAAATCACACTGTTCTCATTTCCTATTATATTTCTACTAGAGACAGATTATATCTGTCCAGTATCATTTATTATACTTTAATCCTGGATATATAGAGATATTTAGAGTGCATTGTTATTATTAGTATCATGACATTCTGACTCATTGACTTGTTACAAATCTGATAAAATCCTTTTTTTAAATATCTCAGTTAGAGGTGTGCCATATCATATAGTATACAATAATTAAATATATGTTTTGATTCGTTGCAGTAGTGTATTTTTTTTGTCACATCGCCAAGAGTATCGTTTTCGCGTTAATACCATGAAATATCATGATATTATTTTAGGGCCATATCGCCCACCCCTAACACTGGATGTGTTCTCCCTGTCATTGTGTAATCACCAGAGGTGTCAAGTTACAAAGTACAGATACTTTGTTACTTTACTTACTTCTTACATTTTCACACAATTATCTGAACTTTCTTCTCCTTACATTTTAATAAAAACAGCCTCGTTACTCCTGTTTTAATTTCACCTCGTTTTCATTCCAGCTTCTCCTCCTTCAATAAAACCCCCATCCAGATAAATCTCTCCATCCAGATAGAGTGAATCTGATTGTGATTGGATGTAGAGAAGTATAAACATACACCATTCTGACTCCCTATTGGTTTATACTGTGATCCATAACACCTGCACATGCCTCCCCTCCCCCACCCACACACACACACAAACACACTCCAGCAAGAACATAGCAGACGTATGTAGTCTAGTATGAAGATGATCCGTGCAGAGACTCAAGAGAACTCCACATAAACTCCAGTCCAACTAAACTTCTTTAATATATTTACTATATTCTACTAAAATACATTCATTTACAATCAGCATATATGCAGCTGAAACAGGGAACAGCCTAGTGTATCCCGCATTATATTATCAACATTATCATTTTAATAATAGAACATTATAGTCATTATGGCTTTTAGAAAAATGAGCTTTTGGGGGTAGTGCACTATAGAAAAATAATTAATTCACCAGATTGCAGTAGAATTGAAGGAGAATTATTGTGCAAAGCAATTTGTATAACAGAAAAAAAGCAGTTACATTAATTTACAATTTAGGCATAATTACTTTTTTTTTTACTTTTTTTATTTTATTTAGTTAACTCAAGTTTTAAGTTATCATTATTTACATATTTTATGGCAAGTAGTACTTATTAAAGTAAAATCAACATATCCAGGCTTTTCTTTCAGTGTAATTGACATTGCATTGTAAATTATATAAATTTCAGTGCAATTATATTCAGAAGAAAGATATACATATAGGTACTAAATGGTACACTGTGATAAGGGTGGAGTATTGATAGCATCTCAAATAGCATCCCATATATTTATAATCAGGAATAGGACTTTGGATACGACTGGCCATGGTATAGTATCTGTCTTCTTCTTTTATATAAGTAATTTCTCTTTTTTTTTCATTTTCTCCCACCCATCCATCTGCTAATAAGCTGTATATCCCCCTATCATGAGTGATACCTCAACATAAGAAGGGGAAAGACCAACACATGCCTCCTTTGATACATGTGAACTCAGACTCCGCCTCTTTTTGAACTGCTGCTGATGCAGCATCACTGTGTAGCATCACAGCGCTAACGCTCGGAGGAAAGCTCATATACATCAGCTCACAGACGCCCTAGGAGTGATGTGGGAAGAGAGCGCCCACATCTACCCACCCAGAGAAAGCAAGGCCAATTGTGCTCCCTCTCAGGGCTTCAGCAGCTGATAGCAAGCTGCATGACCAGGATTCAAACCAGCAATCAATCGGTCATAGTGGCAGTGTCTTCAAGGCAAGCTCTGTCGATGGCAGCAGTATGTGGATGTGATTTAATTCTTAACTTTCAATGAATTCAATAGTTTCTGTTACTATTCAGTCACTTTATGTTCTAGTGTTTCTACCTGATGATGACTGACTTTCAGATGTTTGGCCGTTGTGCAGGTGTGCTCTGTGACTTCTGTTCCTCCCAGGCCTCTGTGGTCCCGGTGGTCCTGGAAGCCCAGGTGAGCCCACTGGCCCCGGGAGACCAGGAGGTCCCATTGGACCAGGTGGACCTGGAGATTCATAATACATGTTGAAAGGTATTGTACAATTAATACGAACTTTTTTTATTATTTCAAATGAATCATTCACTGATGAGAAAACATAAAAAAGCCCTTATTTAAATTTAAACGTAAATCAAATTTGCATTAATATACATTCAAATATTTATTGTGAAAAATATTGTGCATGTTTTTTTTTCAATAAAATTTGCATTTAAACAGTTTAAGGTTGTAAATTGGTGAAGTTTACCTTCTACAATCACATCATTGGAGGGTTCTCCCTTTTCTCCAGGTGGTCCTGGATCACCTTTCACGCCAGGTTCACCTGGGTCACCTTTTTCTCCAGGAGGACCTGAAAGTAAAAAGTAACTTTAAAAGTAATTTACTGAGAAACTAGTACTAGTATTCTGCATTACTTTAAATGGTATAGACCAGGGGTGTCCAAACTACGGTCCGTGGGCCATTTGCGGCCCGTTTCCTTTTTTGGAGCGGCCTGCGAGGTATTTTAGAAATAGAATGAAAGTTGGCCCGCTGTTAAGCAGGTTTTTTTTTTTAATGTGAGATTCAAAATTTGAACGCTAGGTGTCAAAAAAGGGCCAAAGAGTCTAAAAGAGGAGAGGGTGCGCATTTTTAGCGCAGAAAAACAGACCAGAGTCTAAAAGCGGAGAGAGTGCGCATTTCTAGCACAGAAAACGGGCCAAAGAGTCTAAAAGTGGAGAGGGTGCGCATTTCTAGCGCAGAAAACGGGCCAAAGAGTCTAAAAGCGGAGAGGGTGCGCATTTCTAGCGCAGAAAACGGGCCAAAGAGTCTAAAAGCGGAGAGAGTGCGCATTTCTAGCGCAGAAAACGGGCCAAAGAGTCTAAAAGCGGAGAGAGTGTGCAGTTTTAGTGCAGAAAAACGGCAAATGAGTCTAAAAGTTGCCGTAAATAGGAGTTTAATATTAAGAAACATCATGAAATGAAACATCAATTTGAAAAATCTTAGTTTACACAACACTGTCAAAGATAGATAAAGATAGTAAGTCAAGTAAAATGGTGTGTAAATGAAAGTAATCAGGAAAATGTATTATTTAAAGTGGTATATTTCATTATTTGTTTTATTTCTCCTTCTGGCCCCTAACAAAAAAAGTTTGGACACCCCTGTTAAAGAAGGAAGGTCAAATGCTAAAGGTTTTTTCTATTGGCAAGCCTCCCTTCTCTAAGATTAGCAAGACAGCTAACTCTATTGGAAATACCTATATTCCACTTCAGTACACAGTTGTCAGGACTTGTTAATAACAAATGCATGACGCCACATCCCACAGCATCTCAAAAGGGTTTAGGAAGCAGCTAAATATACCCAGATAGAGCATCACACTGCCACCACCATGTTTTACTGTAGGTATATGTAGGTTCTTTTTCTAAAATGCAGATGTAATGAGACTAGTGCCTTCCAAAAAGTCCAGCTTTTCTCTCATCAGTCCACAAAGTATTTTCATTAGAAATCACAAATACTTTGATATTTGTTGGGTAAATAAGGGTTAATCTACAGTTACAGTAGATACAGGAATCACCAGCGGAATCTGTTGTACACATACTGTTGCAGTACGAGTGCTAATTTAACAGGATATTATCACCTATTATCAGTGTTGGGCACGTTACTTTGAAAAAGTAGTAAGTTATAGTTACTAGTTACTTCTCCAAAAGAGTTACTAACTGAGTTACTCCACTATAAAAGTAACTAGGTACCAGTAAAAGTGATTATTGCGTTACTATTGCGTTACCCCCGTGATGTTTTTATTAATTCAAATCAAGCAACAGATGTAGTCAATCGTAAGTTTAAGATTTTTTTATCAACCTAACTGTGATCTATTGTTCTATAAATCTGTTTTCAGCTTCTCCTCTGTGGTTGAAAGGCAGCTGTTCTGTGTGTGTGAGGGTCTTATGTGCCTCTCACACACAGCTGAACTTTTTGTCGAAGGGCGGGGCTGCGCTGATGCAGTGGCTCTATCTGAACACTAAAATTTTATTTCAAGTTGCGGCCACAAAATATCGTTCTGCGGGCCGCGAGTTTAAGATCCCTGATTTAAAATGCTCTACAGACTACAGACTACTGTCTGCGGACCCCTATAGAAACCCTGGTCTCATCCTCCCATCCCTTGTGACTAGAGGTTAGATCGGGCCCAAAAAATCCGACCCAACCCAGTCTGAGCCTGTGCACGTTCTGCCCTCGCACGACCCAACCCAACCCATAAACTGTCATTATGAGCCCGACCCCGACCCGTAAACTATCTGTTTTCGGGCTGATTTAATGAGCGAAAAATTATCAGAATGATGTTAATTAACACTGTAACATAGAAGCATAGAACTATTACTTAATTAAAATGATTTTAAGAACAGCTAAACACAGTGCTGCAAGTCAAACGCGGAGGCGTTCACGTGCGAGAGAGAGACACAGAGAGAGAGAGAGAGAGAGAGAGAGATTTGTGTGTTCTGGTGTATGAGCTACTCACAGGTAAAGGTTCTCACACACTGCATCTCCTGTTTCTCGTTTATCTCCTCGTGCTCATATTCTAGTATCATACATAATTCTGCAGCTCCCTCAGTGTTTTCTGTCATATTTTGCGGCTAGCGCGAGCGCTTACAACTAACACCGCGGACTGTGAGGCGCCACCGCTGTTGTGCCGAATCCGCGGCTGAATCCGACTCCCGCTTCGCGGACAGAATCGGCACAACACCCCCCGCTGTACAACTGTGGGAGTGAAAACAGCGCTTATGAATAAATTAGTTTAGTTTCACTTTCAGTTTTCGTTATTTGGTTCGTTTTCGTTATCAATAATAATTGGTGACTTAGCAACATTGTGATTATCACACCAGAGCTTTATTTAAAAATAAAAATATAATTAAAAAACAGATGCCTACATCTCAGACTATTTTCTGGAGCCCGACCCGACCCGGCCCGTGGAATGTGGTGGGAAATCTCGGCCCGGGCCTCGGGTCAGGTTGGGTTCGGGCAGAGAATCTAAGCTCTACTTGTGACTGATGTGCGAAGTAAAAAAAATAAATAAATAAAGGTTCATTGAGCGTTCATTGAGTAACAGGGTGTCGCAAATGGTAACGGTGTTATAGTTACTGTCAGAATAATTTGTTAGATTACTCATTACTGAAAAAAGTAACGGCGTTACTCCCATCACTGCCTATTATACATCAGAAGAGAAAATAAGGATGATTACATCTGTTGGTGATGATATAATTGTTGGTTGATGAGTTTGTTCATTTGACAAACTGGAACTTGAAGCTGAGGCTACTGGTTGTAGCAGTGTCAAGTGTATTGAGATCCCAGTTAACAAGTTTTGGTCTGTCGAGCCGTTTGACTGACCACATTCTTTCAAATCCTGTAATGGTGATTCAACCACAGTGTCATCAAAGAACACTGTTATCATATCAACTATTATTTTTGTAGGCAGTTCAAAAGCTTCTTTAGAGCAGCATAAAGAATTTCATTCACATCTCCATCATGACTCGCTCTGCCAGCAATGCAAGTGGGTTCAGAAGAGTCAGCATGGAAAAACGCTGGAAAACCACAACTACTGCTGCCTCCACTTCCTCTACACTGCTCCTCAGACGCCTGTCTGTTCTGAAGCGGAATGAGCTTTCTGTTCACTGTGCTGAGAGTGCAGGATAGAGGGACCCTGGAAATGAGGGCAGGCTTTCATGATGAGCTGCTCTCCTCCTCTTTTTATCTTGCTGCATTACCCCGCTCTCCACATTCACTCAGGGTAATGGACAAGACTTCCCCACCCTTTGACGGATCACTGGAAACGACATTAATGGACAAGAATCCCCAACGTTTTAATGGACCTGACCTTTTTTCCCTCTTTTGCCTGGTGCTCCGGGTTCTCCTGGCACTCCGGGAATCCCATCAGTTCCGTTATATCCCGGCATTCCGTCTGTACCTGGCAAACCTGCAATTTCCAATGATTAAGTCATTTGTTTGCAAGAAAAAGTATGTGACCTCTTTGGAATTACTTGTATTTCTGCATAAATTGTTCATTAAATGTGTTCTAATCTTCATCTAAATCACAACAATAGACAAACACAGTCTGCTTAAACTAATATCACACAAACAAATATATATGTTTGCATTCATATGGTTTTATTGAACACAACATGTTAATATTCACAGTGAGGAGGAAAAAGTATGTGAATCTTTGGATTTAATAACTGGTTGATCCTCCTTTAGCAGCAAAAACCTCAACCAATCGTTTCCTGTAGCTGCAGATCAGACCTGAACAACAGTCAGGAGGAATTCTGGATCATTCCTCTTCACTAAACTGTTTCAGTTCAGCTATAATATTATGGGATATCTGGTGTGACTCTCTCTCTTGAGCTCATGATGCCACAGCATCTCAATTGGGTTCAGGAGGTCAGGACTCTCCAGAAGGCTCAGTATTTTCTTCTGTTGAAGTCGTTCGGTTGTTGATTTACTTCTTTGTTTTGGGTCGTTGTTCTGTTGCATCACCCATCCTCTGTTGAGCTTCAGTTGGAGGACAGATGGTCTTAAGTTTTCCTGCTAAATGTCTTGGTAAACTTGGGAATTCATTTTTTCGTTGATGACGGCAATCCGTCCAGACCCTGAGGCAGCAAAGCAGCCCCAAACCATGATGCCCCCTCCACCATGTTTCACAGTTGGGATGAGGTTTTGATGATGGTGTGCTGTGCCTTTTTACTCCACACATAGCGTTGTGTGATTTCCTTCCAAACATCTCAATTTTGGTTTCATCTCTCCACAGTATATTTATCCAGTACTGCTGTGGAACATTCAGGTGCTCTTTTACAAACTTCAAACGTGCAGCAATGTTTTTTTGGACAGCAGTGGCTTCCTCCGTGGTGTCCTCCCATGACCTCCATTCTTGTTTAATGTTTTTTTTCTTATTGTAGATTTGTCAACAAAAATGTTAAAAGCATGTGTCAGAGATTTCTGTAAGTCTTTAGCTGACACTCTAGGATTCTTCCTCACCTCATTGATCATTCTGCGCTGTGCTCTTGCAGTCATCTTTACAGGACTTTACCACGTCTAGAGAGAGTAGCAACAGTGCTGAACTTTCTCCATTTGTAGAGCGTCTGTCTTACCGTGGACACATGAACATCAAGGCTACAATTGTAACCATTTCCTGCTTCATGCAAGTCAACAATTCTTGAACATAGATCTTCTGAGAGCTTCACATCAAGCAATGCTTCTTAAGAATGCTTCTGCTGTGTGTTTTTTATAGGGCAGGGCAGCTTTAACCAACACATCCAATCATCATCATCATCATATCCTGCCTCCAATTAGCTCTTAGAAAAGTCATTAGCCTAGAGGTTCACATCATTTTCCACCCTCTAACATTCACTCACTGTGAATATTAGCATATTGTGTTCAATAAAATCATGCAAAAATATCATGTTTTGTGTGGTATTAGTTTAAGCAGACTGTGTTTGTCTATTGTTGACCAATTCATGCATAAATACAAGTAATCCCAAAGGGTTCACATACTTTTTCTTGCAACTGTATTTGTAATATTTTAGAGGGACTTTAAAACATTCATATAATTAATCATTAAAAAAATAAAATTAGTATTTAAAACAGTATTTTTTCTTATTTTTCCTATATTGTAAATGAATAGTGAAGTGATCCAGACTATTAAGGAACACATAAGGAATCATGTAGTAACTTAAAAGTGTTGATAACTTGTGATTTCTGAGGCAGATAATTCTGATGAACTTTTCCTACAACAGAGATAACTCTTGGTCAGTCCCAATGAGAGCCAGTTTCATCATAAAAAATGTTATAGTCTTTGCCCCTGAATTTGAGAATAATTTTAAAGTTTTAAAAATGTTTCGGATTGACTGATCTTTATTTCTTCTTCATTATTTTTTTTTACTTGCTGAGAAGCGCAGAAGCACTGCGCCTTTAAAATACCAATCCGCCAAAGTCAGAACAGACCTGGCTCTTAAAGGGAATGGCAAAGGACTGACTGATTGATTTATTTAATTTATTTCACACTCAAAACACATCCATGATTAAATAAGAGAATGCGTGTTTCGAGCAAGGTGTACTTTTCCTGTCGTTACGATAGCAAAGACACACTGATACTCCCTAAATACACCTATAGATCACTAAAATAGGGCCCTAAATGTTAAACCAATGTTGTAAGGTGTCATTTGACTACATTTAGCCCCACAACAGCAGGTACTGGTGTTGTGATATTACAGTGCCTTGCTAAAGTATTCATACCCCTTGATTTTTTTTTTTACATTTTCACACTGTAGCTTCACAGCTTGGTGATGTGGGCCATTATACCCCTACAGCTCATGCCTGTGACCTCAGCCTCATTCTCACATCATCTTCAAACCGTCCTGTTCTGTTGGTCACTATTGAAAAGATGGTGTCTGGATACTTTTGTATATACAATGTTGGACAATGAAACTGAAACACCTGGTTTTAGAGCACAATAATTTATTGTCCTGACGGACAGTTCTGGTGGAAACAGGAGAGTTGAGGTGAACATTGAATTCTGCGTGATTTGATCAGCCGTGGTTTTATGTTTTTTGGATACAATCCGGGTTAGCACCCGAACATCCCTTTCAGACAGCTTCCTCTTACAGCATCCACAGTTAATCCTGTTGGATGTGGTTGGTCCTTCTTGGTGGTATGCTGACATTACCCTGGATACCGTGGCTCTTGATGCATCACAAAGACTTGCTGTCTTGGTCACAGATGCTCCAGCAAGACGTGCACCAACAATTTGTCCTCTTTTAAACTCTGGTATGTCACCCATAATGTTGTGTGCATTGCAATATTTTGAGTAAAACTGTGCTCTTACCCTGCTAATTGAACCTTCACACTCTGCTCTTACTGGTGCAATAATGTGCAATTAATGAAGATTGGCCACCAGGCTGCTCCAATTTAGCCATGAAACGTCCCACACTAAAATGACAGGTGCTTCAGTTTCACTGTACAACCCCTGTATATTATGATTTAGCATTATTCACATGATTTGCTTTGACTGTGCCTAAACAAACAATGCATCCTTCACATTCAATGATAATTAATATTTCATCATACCTGGTGGTCCAGGAGGTCCTGTTGAAGGAGGAATTAAAGCATTAATAAAATGTCTTTATTAAGTAAAGATGTATAAAGAAAAAATAAATAAATAGAGAAAGTCAATATATGATAACAGTTGAATTAGAACCTGCTCTTACCTGTGAGACAGATTCCTTTAGTGCTGTTACAGATATCCAACAACACTTTTACCTGTAAGAACAGCAGCAGACAATCAAATTATTAGATTTTAATGGCAGAAACTCAACATTTCTGGAATCATTGTTTTATATTTGATGTAATTAATCTTTTTTTGAGAACCACTGCATTATGTATACTTTTTTAAAAATTCAAATAACCATTAGAAGTTTTAGTTTAGTAACAGTCTATCGTTTGCACTGCGTGTTTATTCTATCAGGGAGAAAGAGAGAATATCAATAGAAAATTAATAAAGAATATCAATTAATTTGTATTTGAATAATTAAAATAAGTATTTGATCCTCAAATAAAATGTGACTTAGTGCTTAGTGCAGAAACCCTTGTAAGCATGCACAGATTTCAGACATTTCTTGTAATTGGTCACAATGTGCACATTTCAGGGAGGATTTTGGCCAAATCCTCTTTACAAAACATCTCCAAATCCTCGAGGTTTTGAGGATAACAGTTGAAACCCACCCCCCCAGACTTTCTATTAGATCAAGGTCTAAAGACTGACTAATTCACTCCTAAATCATAATATGCTTTTTGTTAAGCCTTGGCTATAGGTTTTGGGTCATTGTCATGCTGGAAGACCCATCCACGACCTGTCTTTAGTGTTCTGTCTGAGACCACCAGGTTCTCACTCATGATTCTACATTACATTCCCCCGTTCATCAGCACCTCAGTGTGGTGAAGTCTTCTTGTACCCTTAGCAGAGATACAGTCCTAAAGCAAAATGTTGACGCCTCCATAATTGATGTGAGTGTGGATAGTGCTTTTGGGTCATATCCAGGATTTTTCTGCCAAATAGCTCAATTTCAAAACTAAACTGTACACCCAACCCCCCCCCCCCCCCTTTACACACACAAAGAACTGAACTTCACCCACACACACACACACACACACAGTCAGTACACAGAGGCTGACATGACTTTATTCCCTTCAGCAATATTTGCTGCACTCTTAAAAACTATAAACTCTACCTCAGTAACTGCTGTGATTATATATGTTCTATATGTTACAGTATGTTACACATCTCTGCACCTTATCCTCACTATACACTTTATTATACCGTATCGGTACTGCACTGTCCTGTCTTTAAATTGTCTTGTCTTTTGTATTTATTGTATTTATGTTATTTACTGTTTTATAATTTTATGTTGCACTGTCGTCACTCCTGCACTTTATGTTGTCTATTGTTTGTTGCTCCATGTTGCACCATGGTTCCGGAGGAACGTAATTTCATCACACTGTGTACCTGTACTCAGATGTAATGACAATAAAAGCCTCTTGGCTTGACTTGACTTGAATTTTGATCTTATCTGACCACATCATTCTCCCAAGCCTTCTCCGAATCACTCAGGTGTCCATTGTCAAACTACAATTGTGGCAAACTTCAGTAACACCAGTCTCCTTAAGTGTCCTCTAAGGAGAATTCTCAGAGGATAAATAACAAAGTTCAATTAGTGTCACTGTAAAAAAAAAAAAAAAAAAAAACACGTCTTTCTTTGTTTTAAAACCACCATCGAACAGCAAATTCAGAACTGAATAGAGGCTAATGCTAATAGTCCATCTCAAAAACTTATCATTGAAAAGTTACTTTATTTCAGTAATTCAGTTTAAAATGTTCAAAGACTCATATTATGTAGATGTATTACACACAGATTGATCTATTTAAGCATTTATTTAATTATTTATCCTTGATGATTATGGCTTACAGCCAATAAATCCCCTTTCAAAAAAAACTGTATCTCAGAAATTTTAACAGTATATAAGTCTGATTGGTGCTTTTGGCAGTGTGGGCAGTGTGCCAAATACTGCTGGAAAAGGAAATCCACATCTCTATAGAAGTTGTCAGCAGAGGAAGGCATGCATAACAGAACTTCAAAATATCTATTTCTCATCAGTAGATGACAAAAAACAACTGATATCAGCATAGACATTGTTATAGCTGTTTTAGGGTGGCTTTAACCCTAAAATAACTTTTGATTGGTTTAGACTGAGTCTATGGGCAAAAACACAGCTGATTTGTTTGGGAATATAGCGTTAAAACACCTTGTATATATTTTTGTAAAGTCAGCATCGTTGGATTGTCAGGATGAACAGCTGTAGTGAGCAGGATGGTCCAGCCTGAACATGTAATTAAATTGAATTATAAGTATTTCTCTCCTAGTAAACAAAAGTATCAGGACTCGGTTAACTGTTTTGTAGCTACTAGCACATCCATCACCCAGCAGCACCCAGATCTCAGCTTTCAGATCTCCCTCTGACTGCTAACACACCTGTTACTAAAGTTCACTAAAGTCAGGAAAAAGTGGGGGAAGTCTTATACAGCTCTGGAAAAAAATAAGAGATCACTTAAAAATGATGAGTTTATTTGATTTTTCCTCTGGAATATAATCAGGAGGAAGATGGATGATCACAAGCCATCAAACCAAACTGAACTGCTTGAGTTTTTGCACCAGGAGTAAAGCAGCATAAAGTTATCCAAAAGCAGTGTGTAAGACTGGTGGAGGAGAACATGATGCATGAAAACTGTGATTAAAACCAGGGTTATGCTACCAAATATTGATTTCTGAACTCTTAAAACTTTATGAATATGAACTTGTTCTCTTTGCATTATTTGTGATCTGAAAGCTCTGCATCTTTCTTTTTGTTATTTCAGACATTTCTCACTTTGAGCAAATAAATGCTCTAAATGAAATCATTTTGATTTGGAATTTGGGAGAAATGTTAAGAAAGTTTACTTACTTATACATATTAATAGCAAAATCAGAGAAACTGATTCAGAAACTGAAGTGGTCTCTTAATTTTTTTTTTTCAGAGCTGTAAGGCTTGAGCTGTAATTTGTTAAATTAAAACAAATTAAATAGAGAAATAGTTTTAAATGGCATATTGTTACCTACAAATTCTTATTTTTTTTAAATATTTATAAATCTCTAGTGATGGCCATAAACTTCAGTCCCCTTTGCTGGAAGCTGAATTGTCAAGGAGGAGAGTCAGACTGGAAGATATTAAACACACTATAAAACAGTACTTTTACAATAAAAACTCACTATTAAACTAAATAAATCAATACAGAATGACTCTGGATTTGAGCCACTTCTAAAAATAAAGTGACAGAAATTAATTTAAAATATTATTTGTACAAACACAAATATCGGATCAGATAGATAACATGTGATACTTAGTATTAAGAGACTTGGATCTGATTGGGCCCAAATTACTGATGATCTCTAATTTTCTAATATTTTAAGATTCATGTTTTACTCTTAGTATTTTCATTTCATTTTTGTATTTTCAAGTACCTACAATGTTTACACTGTACTGTGTATAATCACAAAAATAGTGATTAATTACAAAACTTTAATTATAAAAAATAAAGATTTGTACTTTCTGAGATTTTTTTTCCTGTCTTTAAAATAAGACATAATTTGAATCTTACAGACTTTAATATGAGATGGACTGAAAGTTTGCAATCTGAACTTTTAGACAGTATCCAACTAAAATTTAGGATGATATATTTTAGAGTGAAAACATCATTCGATTGAGGACATTTACAGTTTTTATAGCTGTTTTTGGGTCTCTTTCTTACCGGCACCATGGAGTAAGTCATCATCATCATCATCCCGTCTTGCTGCAGTGTCTTGTGGAGGTTCTGAGAGTGGTGCTGATCTGGTCTCGGAGGTTCCTGCAGCTTTTTCCGCTCTCTGTTCTGTTCTTGATGAAGCTCTTTGCTCGTGTCCTCAGTCATCCCCATCCCCGACTGCTCGGCCAGTTTCTCCTCCAGCTCCAGCTGCTCCAGAGTCTGCGCCGGCCTCGGCTCCTGGCTCCTCTTGTTCCTGGAGTACTGATAGAGCCCGTCCTGGATCTCCTCCTGATCTCGGCTCATCTCTGTCATAAACTCCACCACGGAGCTCTGAGCGATCTCCTCCAGCCGGGCCTCGGCCATGGCCACCCGCTCCCCCAGCTCCCTGCTCTGGATCATCAGCAGCAGCAGCCCGGCCGAGTTCAGCAGGGTCAGCACGCACACGCTGCCCAGCGTCCAGCGCAGCGTCCAGGGCAGGCGACCCCCGCAGGGCCTCAGACTGCCACCCCGACGAGCCTCGGCCAGGGGGTCCAACATTTTCATCTGGAGCGGAAAGTAAAGAAGTGAAGAATCCAAAATCAAAAAACGGCAAAATTAAAATTTGGGGTTTTGAGGAAAAGAATTGAGAATAAAAAAAAATTAAAAAAAATCTTGAGTACTCATCCAGTAAAAAAGTTAGATCAAAACTTAAGGTTAAAAAACAAATCCTGAAAATCAAAAATAAGCAAAAAGTATTAAAAACATCAAAATAAAAAAATCAGGCCGCAATCCCAGAAGGTCAAAGCCGCAGTTGCAGCATGGTAAGAAGTAGTTTGGGCGACGAGAGAGCAGAGGGCGGCACAAACGCAGCCGTTGTTCTGGGCGGTCTGAAAGAGCCGGGCAGCGTTCAGGCCTAATGCTGCACAACTGAACCCTCGTCTGTGCGGTCACCTGATTTATATTCAGCAGAGCCCATTCTTCAGCCAGGCTGGGGGCTGACTGACATAATTCATATCTCCAGCGCAGCCGATGATGTGGAAGAATGAGGGAAAAAAAAAAAGAGTGAGACAGTTCTGACCAGGGCACGGGCTACTGTTGAGACAAAAATGTTTTTATTAACACTGTAGGATCAGCAATAATGATCAATTCAGCTTACCTAGGAATGACCTCACAAGCTTCTCAATCAGACTTTAACTAGATCACTCTAACAACCTTCATTTATTATTATTATTATTTTTTAGTCATTCAGAGGTGAACTTGTTTGTGTGCTTTGGGTCATTGTCCTGCTGCAGAACCCAATACAATTACTCCTGAGCTTGAGGTCATGAACAGATGGACGGATATTCTCCTTCAGGACTGTCTGTCTGGTAAACAGCAGAATTCCTGCTTCCATCTGTTACAGCAAATTATCCAGACTTTAAAGCAGCAAGGCAGCCCCAGACCATCATATCACGCTAACACTTTTTTTGGAGGGTCCATTTTATGGCCTTGTTGATGCTCAACTGACATTCAACTAACACTAAACTGAATGTCCATTTAATTTAACTTAACCCTATGTTAAATGTAAATGATTCAAAATAGAACCTAACCTTAACCCTAACCTTAACCCTTAATCAACCATAAAATCGAACCCTACACCTAACCCTTAACCTAAACTTAAAATCTAACCCTAAACCCAATCCTAAAATATTAAGATTTGGATTAGAGTTGAATGTAGGGTTTTATTCAGTAGAGAATAATTTACTTTCACCTTTTAGTTCATTTGCATTTTATAGACATGTAGTTAAATGTTGAATGTCAGTTAAGCATCAAAGAGGCCATCAAATGGACCGTGTTACCCATATCACTACCACCACCATGTTTTACATTCAGTATGAGGTTCTTTTTCTGAAATTATGTGTTTATAGTTTTACACCAGATGTAACGGGACACCTTCTAAAAAGTTACACTTTTATCGTTAGTTTAAAGAATATTTACCTAAAGTTCTGGAGATCATCAAGATGTTATTTGGTAAATGTGAGACGGGTGTTTGTGTTGTTTTTGGTCACCAGTGTTTTTTTATCTTGGAACTCTCCCATGGAGACCATTTTCACCCAGTCTATTTATTTATTTATTATTAAATCATTAACACTGATCTTAACTGAGGCGAGTGAGACCTGCAGTTTTTTAAATATTTTTCTGTGTTCTTTTGGGATCTCCTGGATGAGTTGTTCGTGCCCTTTTAGAGTAATTTTGGTCGGCCGGCCACTACTGGGAAGGTTCACCAGTGTTCCATGTTTTCTCCATAATAATAGCTTTCGTTGTGGTCCACTGTGAGTTCCAAAGCCTTAGAAATGACAGACTGAAATCTAAAATATTGGAATCTAAGAATCTCTTTTTGTTCACAAAATAATTCCATGTCTTCCTTCAATACTAAATTTACAATGTAAAATGAGGTGTGTCCAGTCATTTGACTGGTAGTGTATGTCACAGCATAATGAATTTGACTCAAAGTTAAAGATAATGTTTCTGTGTTAAAACTAAGGTTAGCAAACCTAAAATAGATATGATTAACATTATTTAACTTTTTAATAAATTACATTAAAATGTAACATTTAAAATGATACCCTGTTAATATAAATTATCATTTCGTTTATACATTTCTATTAACTCGTTTACACTGTATACTAAGCGTAGCACTGCAACCCAGTAAGTACAATGCAGAAGAGTAGTTGGTTTCAAGATTAGTAATGCAGTTTTTACAATGAATGTATACTTTACTTTATGTGATTTAACTAACACGAATTGAGACATTTTTTCTTTATCGGGGCGGAAGTTAAAATAAGACATCCTCAATATTTTCTGTGTAAGGGTTTAGGAAAGATAAACAGTTGGAGAACAGTTAGATATAGAACAGCAGGCTAAGCGCTGCCACTATGATTGGGAGATCGAATCCTTGTCATGCAGCTTGCCATCAATTGCCGGTGCCCCGAGAGAGCACAATTGGTCTTGCTCTCTCTCTGTGGGTGGGTAGATGGCGCTCTTTCCCCTCATCAATCCAAAGGGTGATGTCGATCAGCAAAATGCATCTGTGAGCTGCGCCGAGTGGTCCAGCGGTCTAAGGCGCTGCCACTATGAGCAGGAGGTCGCCGGTTTGAACCCCAGCTCATGCAACTTTGTCATCAAGCTGCCGGCGTCAGAGGGAGCAAAAATTGGCCCTGCTCCCTCCGGGTGGGTAGATGGCGCTCTCTCCCCACATCACTCCTAGGGTAATGTCTGCAGCACAGGGCGTCTGTGAGCTGATGTACCGGAGCCGAGCCGCTGTGCTTTCCTCCAAGTGCACTGGCTGCTCGGCAATGCTGCATCAGCAGCAGCTCGAAAAGAAGCGGTGGCTGGCTTCACATGTATTGGAGGAGGCATGTGTTAGTCTTCGCCCTCCTGGTGTGTTGGGGCATACTAGTGATAGGGGGAGTCCTAATGAGTAGGTTGGGTAATTGGCCGTGTAAATTGGGGAGAAAAATGGGAAAAATTAGAAATAAAATTATTTAAAAAAAAATGCATCTGTGAGCTGATGTATCAGAACCGAGTCGCTGCGCTTTCCTCCGAGCATTAGCACTGTGATGCTACTTGGCAATGCATCAGCAGTAGTTTAAAAAGAGGCAGAGTATGACTTCACATGTATCGAAGGAGGCATGTGAAGGGCCACTTCACCCTCCTGGTGTTGTGGCATCACTAGTGATGGGGGATATACAACTGAGTAGTATCTGAATGGGTGGGACAATAGACCTAGCTAAATTGGGAGAAAATAGGACAAAAAAATTAGATATTAAAGGATGTATATAAGGTTGTTTAAATGATGTACGTCTTTCATGGCAAGTATAGTCCTGGACATTTGGGCTAAGCTAAGCTAAGTGTCTGGTTCTATCCATGTTCTACAGGCTACAGAACATCAGAAAAAGAAACACTTCTTGGTTCCTGTATTTACAGTTAACATGGCAAAGTATCCAACCAAAAACCCGTGAGGTTTTAAAGTTTTTGGGGTAATTTGACCCGAATATCTCCAAATCTGATAAGACAGCCCAGTTGGGTTGAATCCTTCCCTCAGGAAAAGAGTGCAGACAGCTCTTTAACACATAGAATCCCTCCATTCCTGCAACACTGACCCATTTCTGTTCATCTGACTCACAGATCTGATGTGAACTCAGCTGACAGGTCATGTCAGAAGATCATAACAGTAAAGGAAAAGTACTGCAGGAGTGAATTTCCTGCTCAAAATTTGAGCCTAATGCCTTCAAAGTGATGATTTATTGCATAACGAATTATGTAATATTATCTACTGAGCTGAAAAAGAGAGAGATGGACTCTAATAAACCCCCCAAAAAATCTCAAGTAGGATTATAAACGGTAATACTGTACATTAATCCACGTAATTAATATGGAAACCAGCGCAGCTCCATTTGTTATCTTTTACCATCATAAATGTTACAGTTGCAAGAATAAGTATGTAAATCTTTTGGGATTACTTGGATTTCTGCATAAATTGTTCATTAAATGTGTTCTGATCTTCATCTAAATCACAACAATAGACAAACACACTCTGCTTAAACTAATACCACACAAAAAAATGATATGTTTACATGATTTTATTGAACACAACATGTTAACATTCACAGTGAGGAGGAAAAAGTATGTGAATCTTTGGATTTAATAACTGGTTGATCCTCCTTTAGCAGCAAAAACCTCAAACAATCGTTTCCTGTAGCTGCAGATCAGACCTGAACAACAGTCAGGAGGAATTCTGGATCATTCCTCTTCACTAAACTGTTTCAGTTCAGCTATAATATTATGGGATATCTGGTGTGACTCTCTCTCTTGAGCTCATGATGCCACAGCATCTCAACTGGGTTCAGGAGGTCAGGACTCTCCAGAAGGCTCAGTATTTTCTTCTGTTGAAGTCGTTCAGTTGTTGATTTACTTCTATGTTTTGGGTCGTTGTTCTCTTGTATCATCCGTCCTCTGTTGAGCTTCAGTTGGTGGACTGATGGTCTTAACCTGTCGGTCTTAAGATTTCCTGCAAAATGTCTTGGTAAACTTGGGAATTCGTTTTTCCGTTGAAGACGGCAATCCGTCCAGGCCCTGAGGCAGCAAAGCAGCCCCAAACCATGATGCCCCCTCCACCATGTTTCACAGTTGGGATGAGGTTTTGATGAGGGTGTGCTGTGCCTTTTTTATCCACACATAGCATTTTTTTGTTCCTTACATACAACTCAATTTTGGCATTAGTATATTTTAGTATAGTCCACAGTATATTTAACCAGTACTGCTGTGGAACATCCAGGTGCTCTTTTTTTTGCCAAACTTCAAACGTGCAGCAATGTTTATTTTGGACAGCAGTGGCTTCCTCTGTGGTGTCCTCCCACGAACTCCATTCTTGTTTAATGTTTTTCTTATTGTAGATTTGTCAACAAAAATGTTAGCATGTGCCAAAGATTTCTGTAAGTCTTCAGCTGACACTCTAGGATTCTTCCTCACCTCATTGATCTTTCTGCGCTGTGCTCTTGCAGTCATCTTTACAGGACTTTACCACACCTAGAGAGAGTAGCAACAGTGCTGAACTTTCTCCATTTGTAGAGCGTCTGTCTTACCGTGGACACATGAACATTAAGACTTTTAAAGATACTTTTGTAACCCTTTCCAGCTTCATGCAAGTCAACAATTCTTGAACGTAGGTTTTCTGAGAGCTTGATCTTTTGTGTGAGGCATGCTTCACATCAAGCAATGCTTCCTCAAAACAGCTAAATCAAAACTGGTGTGTTGATGTTTTTTATAGGGCAGGACAGCTTTAACCAACACATCCAATCTCATCACATCCTGCTGACTCTAATCAGCTCTTAGAAAAGTCATTAGCCTAGAGGTTCACATACTTTTTACTCTTCACTCACTGTAAATGTTAACATGCTGTGTTCAATATAACCATGCAACATATAATTTTTTGTGTGATATTAGTTTAAACAGACTGTGTTTGTCTATTGTTGTGACACATTTCATGACCAATATATGCAGAAATCCAAGTAATCCCAAAGGGTTCACATACTTTTTCTTGCAACTGTACATACAAACCTCATAGGACATGTGTAGGTTTACTAATGATTTTGTAGGGTAAGTAATGGCTATATTTCAGTTGTATTAATGGTGACACCAGATTTACTTTCTCACTAACTAAATGTGTTCAACTCAAAGTTCCTATTATTATAAACCCAAATTCCCCATGAAACCCAAACAGTCTGTTATGTACTGTATAAAGCTGGTGTGGTGCAGTTCAGGGATATGAGGATGAGGGTTTTTGCAGTTTCTTCCTCCAGGCTGTGGGTCACTGGATAAATGCGTGAAGCACTCAGCATGTTAGCTGCTTGTGGGGACGTTAAAGTGGGGAGCGTGCTCTGAGGGGCTAATGTGCCTTTATTGTGGCTCCGTGCAGCACAAACACGGCTTTATAATGTCATCCAGCGGCACATTTTTTAGCATAATGACAGGACTGTTGTCACAGACAACACTAAAATAGTGCTGTAATTGTTTACACTCAATGCAAAAAATGATGCAACACTCTGCATGCAGATATGTTAATGGTTACAGGTGCAATATAAGCCTGAATAGGGTGAATTTACTGTACCTTTTTTTTTTTACTGTAAAAAAAGGTAAGCAATGGGCCACCATGCTCTTCTTCCACACACTTGTAATCCATTTCCCAATAACCAACGGGCAATGATGTCACTGTCACCTGCTCGCCTTCACCCAATCGTGTTACGCTCTGGCACTAGGTTACGACCTAGTGTTTCTGTATATTGTTTATTGGCTTTTGTCTTGCCCCTTTCGAAATAATTGCATTGTCGGACTGTCTTTTTGGTCAAGATCCCCGACTGTTTATTCGACTACGATTTCTGTATCTGGGGAAAGTTTTGTTTGCCTGGCCATTCTGGATTTTGTGCTTGGTTTACCGCCTGTCAATAATCATCATTAGCTTTTACTCAGCTAGCTTTACTCCTTTCAGTCTGGCGTTACATTTAGCTTAATTTAAAACATAGTTATTATGACTAGATGGGAATTTGATTTAATTTAATTTTACTTGTATATACTTAAATTTAATATATTTATATATACTTATGTTTAATGAAAACAATAATTCTACTTTCAATGCTAATGTCAGGTGAATAATATATCATTTGTATTTAGTCGTCTCTTTGATTTCATTTAAGTAAAATACAGATTTGAAATACTCCTAGAAAATTAGATGATGAAAGAAAACGCTGTAGAGTGACTATATATTTATAGTCATAAATAACAGCAAAATCCACAATTATTCCTCCAAAAACACACACAGTGCAACTGGCTGCTATATTTCATTAGCTTTCTTGCCTTTAAATTTTAATTCATATTCTACATTATCTCTACTACAAGAATCATGTGTTATTTAGTTCTAAATAAATTGAAAATAACAATGTAACTGAAAATAACTGTAGATAAGGATTTTGTCCACATATTTTGACACTGGGACTACTTAGGCCCCGTCCACACGAACCCGAGTATTTTTAAAATACTCTCTGTTTTGGCCTTCCGTCCACACGAAAACTGTGTTTTCGGTCACTGAAAACGGAAGTTTTCAAAAACGCTTTTCAAGGTGGAGATTTTTGAAAACTCCACTCTGGATTTTACAGTGGGTCAGTAATGTGGGTTACAGTGATTTGTTTATAGATTCTGATTAAGTTTATTATGCAGTGAAAAAATAAGATGTTTGGTGTTTGTTTCTCGTTGTTTTAGTAGTTACATTAAGCCACTTTAAGATTCGTCTTTATAACAGGCTTCAGAGGAAAGGAAACCCACATTAAGCATTTTTATGTTAAGTGGTTCTTCAGTTAGCTGGGTTAGCTCTGCGGTTTTAGAGTAACACTAATGCTATACTGCTGCATCACTCAGATAACAGATAACGTTAGTTGATAAGCTAATTGTTAGTTGATTAGTTGGATCAGGTGTTTTGGAATCAGTATAAACCAGTGACCTTAATTTAGATAAGCGTAAAGCCTGAAACAGGGACAGCACCTGGATTGGTTCTGTTCTCTCTGCAATGTGTGGATTATTAACACAACGTTACTAAAATGCACCGTGTGCAGTTTTTTTCCTTACCACGAATGGTAAAAAAAATGGTGGGACAATTAAAAAATAAGTAGTTGTTACTGAGGAATGACGAGAAAACGTCCAAATGTCTAGAGAATCCCTGGTTATTTCAGCGTTTTTGAGTGGTATGACATTTTCGTGTGGACGGAGATATTTCTGAAAACGCTGCTCATGTAGACGAAGATATTTTTAAAAACGGAGACAAAAACCTTCGTTTTTAAAAATATCTGGCTTCATGTATAAAAATATCTGGCTTAAATGTTAAGGGGAGATGTAGGAATGCATTTATATAGCTTGGCTACTGCTTTTTAAAAAGCTTGGCTATTGTTAATTTTCAAAGTAGCCTAATAAAAAGATTAAAACTAAGTCTTACCTTAAAAAATGTAATAAACCAGTTTACTGTAAAACTACTCATCTGAGTAACAAATTCCTCACTAGGTTTAACTTACTGCAGCGTATAAAGCTTTTAGTTTCTTGTTCATATTTCCCTTCCACCTTAAAAAAAATAATTTCCCTTTCATCTTAACAGTTTCCCTGCATTAAAACACATTTTCTCTACGTTAAAACACAGTTCCCTTCTTAGGCGTTGATTCCCATTTGAATCTTCTGTTCCACCTTAAAAGCACCACAATATCTAAAGCCTGAAGCCTGTTAGCTGCGACAGCAGCATTTAAGGCAGAATTGTAAATTAGCAGCATTTAAGGCGGATTAGCTTATTCATGTGAGTTATTTACAGTGTTCTCAAGACTCACGCTTTGAGCGTGTGACACACGCACCTCAGCGAGTTCACACGCTCACACGCCACACATGGTATTTCTTATGCTTGCCAATCCATCGGCTGCATATTATAATGCACTTTCATTAAGCCAATCAGAATATATATCGCTCTGTTGTTAGGCAGACCTAGTCATGGAGGGTGGAGTTTCAGCCAGAGTGAACAATTGAAGAAGAACTGTCCGATTCGAAAGTTCTGAAACACACGTCGGTGAACAACAGCCATAGATACTGCATTGTTTTTGTAGTATTTAACATTATATGTAAGAAATAAATTTAAATGTTTTGACCCCCCAAACTATAGTTTTTACCCCTTTAGGGGGGATAAAGTCTTAATTGGGAGGGTCTGACCCAAACCTCCCAAACACCCCGTAATTCGCACCCTGCTTATAGCTTTGCACTTAATATCTTAATATCTGACTAGTAAAATTCATACTGGATTTTAAGGGGGAGTGACGATTTTCAGGAAAATTAGATGATTTTAACTGCGCTGTATAGTCCGAAAAATACGGTAAAAGCATTTTGTGCGCTTGACAAACTTTCTACTTTGACTAGACAGAAATCTAGTTTAATGTGGGCACAATACAGACTGCACAGTTATACACACACACACACACACACAGTATTAGGCAACATTTTCCCAGATCTTTCATTATGATTCATTATCAACACTGCTCTCTTTCTCCTGCTGTCTGGCTCTCACTTTGAGAAACAGTGTTCCTCCCACCACAGCTGGACAAATGCTCCTCTAAGCTCTTCAGCTTACTCTGATGCAGGAAAAGAGGCAAAAATTGAGAAAAGATGCCTAATCCAAACTTCATTGATAAAGTTCTACCATGAAAATGGCAGGGTGTTGATGTACCGCCTGCTGTAGGCAGTAGATCATCTGTTTTTGTCTGTGAGAGAACAACTGTTGTATTTAATGACCTAATATCTGTTGTAGGTAGTGGTGTAACATACTTTTACTTTAAGTTAATTACTTGAATTTCTTGCCTCTCAATGTGTTTAAGAGCATCAGTTGTAAAGTTAAATTAAATGTTAAACAAAAGTAAAATATTGTGGCAAGTCCCGAGAGAGGGCGGAAACGAACTCGCTCCGAGCGCGAGAGCAGGTGGAGACCTGAGAGAGGGCGGAAACGAACTTGCTCCGAGCGCGAGAGCAGGTGGAGACCTGAGAGAGGGCGGAAACGAACTCGCTCCGAGCGCGAGAGCAGGTGGAGACCTGAGAGAGGGCGGAAACGAACTCGCTCCGAGCACGAGAGCAGATGTAGACCTGAGAGAGGGCAGAAACGAACTCGCTCCGAGCGCAAGAGCAGATGTAGACCTGAGAGAGGGCAGAAACGAACTCGCTCCGAGCGCGAGAGCAGGTGGAGACCTGAGAGAGGGCAGAAACGAACTCGCTCCGAGCGCAAGAGCAGGTGGAGACCTGAGAGAGGGCAGAAACGAACTCGCTCCGAGCGCGAGAGCAGGTGGAGACCTGAGAGAGGGCGGAAACGAACTCGCTCCGAGCGCGAGAGCAGGTGGAGACCTGAGAGAGGGCGGAAACGAACTCGCTCCGAGCGCGAGAGCAGGTGGAGACCTGAGAGAGGGCGGAAACGAACTCGCTCCGAGCGCGAGAGCAGGTGGAGACCTGAGAGAGGGCGGAAATGAACTCGCTCCGAGCGCGAGAGCAGGTGGAGACCTGAGAGAGGGCGGAAATGAACTCGAGCCGAGCGTGAGCCCTCGGCCGGACCTTACAGTATCCATAAGTGCAGTCGCAAAGAACATCAAAAATTTTATGATGAAACTGGCTCTCATCAGGACCGCTCCTAGGAAAGGAAGACTAAAAGTTACCTCTGTTGTACAGAATAAGCAGAACAGACATCGACATACCAGAGATAAATTATAATTAAACAGAATCAGAGTCAAAAGCCAAATTGAGTAACAAATACAGCAACCAAAACAAGGGGAGAACCTAACGGCAGTTAAAACCAAATTAAAAACAAAGATTTAATAACCGACTGATAAACACAAAGAGAATTTTCAGCACACAACAATGAGAGTTGGCAGTACATAATTCACAGTACACAGGTTTATTGATTAAGATTGAAATTCCAGGAATGAGGAGAGAAATCTGTGGTGATTTATTGAAAAGTGACATGCAAGCGATTTCTCTGGAAGAGGAGGATTATGGGAGTTGTAGTTTATTATTTTTACCAGGAAGTGTGACAGTGGCATAGCTACTGTTATAATGAATGATGTGCAGTATTTTAGTTTGTGGTTAGTCTCCTACTACTACTGATTTTATCAGTGGTCATGTGTAAACATAAGTCACAAAAAATACAGTTCACCAATAAATGTAAACAGAATACATTTAAATATACAGTATTTACTTTTTTTATTAATAATGCAGCTCATCCATGATAACTGTGTCACTAAATCAGTGGATTAAAGCATGATCTGTTATTGAATTGTGGTGAAGTAGAATTCATAACATTCAGGCAGAAGAAAATCCGCCTCTGTTGAATGTAACATGTTTTGTCACACGGCTGCTAAAGGCGACACATGACAATAGAGTTATTGAGTCAGTCTGAGACAGCGGGACATTCTGTTCCTTTATGAATTAAAGAAGTCTTGTTTCAGTCTGATGAATGACACAGCATTCAGACGCTTTCCCCTTTTTTTCTACATTAAACTATAAAAGAGGTTTCTGATTTTCTGGACTCCCACAATCTGTGTGTTTTATGACGCAGTCGAGGGTAAAGGTTTATCTGCGGCATAAGTCATTAAACATGTCACTATATGTAAAAATGTACATCACAATACATCGCTTCATACACCCCTCTCACTGACCACAGTTTCATCTTTTTATCAGGAGCCACAAATCTCACAATCACAGAAAATGACACTGAAAATACAAAGAATTGCTTTTAGTTTTTGTTGCAAAATTATTCAAATATTCAAACATAAGAAAAGGCCATTCTCAAACATTACATTAAGGTGTATTTTGTGTTTCAACCCCAATTTGCCCTTTACAACAAATTGCATGACAAATGACAAACAAATAAATAGTGTAAATACAGAACAAATACATAAATTACATATCATATTAATTTATTTTATTGTACAGCTATCAGAGATTGTGCTTTAGATGTGCTTTAGTGGCATGAAATAATATTAGCTACCGTACAGATTTCATTTGTTTTTTTTTTGCATTTTTGTTATACTAACTTTAATTTCAGACAAATGTAACCTTTAAAATGATGATTTCATTTATTAAGGGAGAAAAAAACTATCCAAACCAATCTAGCCCTTTGTGAAAAAGTGCCCCCCCCCCCATGTATTAACTGTGATTAATCACACTTTTAGGAAAACTGAGTTCTATTTCACCACCAGGTTAATGTGTATACTATTTAAAAAATGTGTTAATGTTACTTGTTAATGTTCTTAATTCAACTTTAAACATGAAGTTATAATAGCTTCATTCTGGATATTAATTATTTTAGAAAATTAAATTAATATTAATATTGATGTATTTGATCATAATAGGGATAGGAGGGTTACAATAAATGTAAATAAAAATAAATGTGACATCATGTAAATAAAAAAAACGTGGCCTTAGGATCTCGTTCCCACACCTTAATAAGGCGTGGCCACGTTTTTTTTGTTTTTTTTTTTACATGATGGGTACGAGGTAATTAAGGCATGGCCACGACTTATTAAGGTGTGGTAACGAGTTAATTAAATCAAGCCAGAGAATAATAAAGCTTGCTTTTCTGTAAAGTAATTACTCATGAAGAACAAACTGAATATTCTATCAAAGCTCCAATCCAAGGGATAATCATTTGTAAGAAAAATGAGGCGTGGACACGAATTATTTATTATTTTTTACATGATGTCACCTTAGGGGTTCTTTAAAAAATATATGATATGCTATAGATTCCTGATGGCCTGTTCAGAAATGTAATTACTATTTTAAAGTGATTTAAAGTGATTTAATCTGATTATTTTTAAGCAGGTTCCCTCATGTCAGTGAGGTTATATAAAACATGTATCTGGCATTATTGTAGTAATACATAACAATAGTACTACAATAATATAATTACACAGAATAATATATTACACAGAACAAAAGAAGGAATAACACTGTCCATAATCCATCCATTAGGGAGGGTAAATGTAATGATTATATGATGGTATGGTGAGGTGTTCAGTCTAACTAAACAATCATCAAATTGCATTACAATTAATGTTTCTTTTTCTTTTTCACTACACAGAAATATAAATATTTATCTTTATTCTATATTCTGTACAGTATTTGTGGACTGAGATACCCACGAGTTGAGTTCAAATGTCTTCTTAAATAAAATAGTTGTAAAAATAGTGTAATCTGTCAGTTTACTCTCACAAATAATGGCGATTTTCAAGCGATTTCCGTCGCAGACAAATTTCCAGAGTCATGATAAAATCACCAGAGTCTTGTTAGAGTCGAGCTGCAGTCGAGGTTGGGTGGTTGGGATTAAAAGTTTTAGTCAGTCGGGTTCCAGTTCTGATAAAATCACCCCTGT
Organism: Astyanax mexicanus; assembly: GCF_023375975.1. NCBI lineage: Eukaryota > Metazoa > Chordata > Actinopteri > Characiformes > Acestrorhamphidae > Astyanax > Astyanax mexicanus. Next base: position 42,590,191 of record NC_064416.1, on the reverse strand, counting down.
TTAATATTATCGCAAGTCTTAAGGCTCGACTCACGCAAACAGTGACGAAAACGATGTCAACAACCAATAGGAGTAGAGCTATGGGAAGAGGCAAGAATAAGAACACATTTTACAGTGAATAGGCCTTATATGACTTACTTTAATATGCGCAGTATTTTAAACACAGGCAGCACTTTAAAGTCATTATATTTAACGTTATTTTATTTTGCACTTTGACTTATTGTGCAGTTATTGTTATTTTTAATACAAACACGTTTAATAAATACACTTTTTGCAAGAATTAGTTCTTCATTGCTTTTTATTCTGTCTAAATCAAAGGCAAATGTACAGCAGTGAAGCTTTGATTCTTTATTATTTGCTATACAAGGTTGCAGAGGTGGAAAGTAATGAATTACATTTACTCAAGTTACTGTAATTGAGTAGATTTTATGAGTAATTTGTAATTTTTAAAGTAGTTTTTAAAATAGGTAATTTTTTATTTTTACTCAAGTACATTTTGACACAAGTCATTTACTTTGCTACATTGGAAAACTCCCCGTTACTGAGTAAAAAATAAAATGCTGGGAAAAAAAACAATTGTCTGAATTAAAAAAAGAATAATAATTGGCACGGATGCTCACGCAAGTAAGTATTCCTGGTAAGTATTTTTATCATTAAACAATTTGCTTAAATGTTAAAAAAAAAACATGTAAATAGCAGTTAAAGCATAGCAATGGCAAGTAAAAAAAAAACTATAAAAATACAAAACTGTATTTTCAAAACTGTAAAAATACAGTTTATAGTCACCTATATGACCACAACCTTTTAGTAGTAAAGAAAAAAAATGGATCATTAAACCTATACCACTTGTTTTAAAAATGTTTTATAGGGTGGTCTGAACAAATACTGCCTGAAAGGTCCAAATTATTATGTGGAATAATAATTAATTAAAAATAAATTAATTTATTATTAGGTTTTTTTTTGTTTTTTACATCAAATAATTAAAAGTAACTATGTAACTTTTACTCAAAGTACATTTTAAATGGAGTACTCTTTACTTTTACTCGAGTAGATTTTTAGATGGGTACTTTTACTTTTACTTGAGTAGAATTTTAGCAAAGTAAAGGTACTTTTAATTACAATTTCTCAGTACTTTTTCCACCTCTGCAATGTTGTAGCAAAAAAGGGAGTAATAAAGCTTATAAGACGAGTTGAACACAAAATCTAATCTGTTAAAATTATATCAAGAACTAACTGTGTGGCAGAGAAAATAAACTGTTGATGGGGACAAAAGTTGTAAGTCTCTGATAAATCACAGTATTGATTTAAAACATTATTTATAATTTAATATGTAATATGTATTGTATATAAGGTCCACCAGAAGCATGATGGGAAATAATCTCAGATAGAATCTAGTTCTAGTTGCAGTCTTGCAGTAAGTGATCTCCAGTCTTTGCAAAATCTTAGCCTATGAGTATTCTGTGAGTAAAACGTCTGTGATGAGTTTTTAGATGTGAGAGGGTGTCAGACTTCAGTCTGTTAAAAGTCTTTTAAAAGTCGTGTAGTGTATGGACAGCTCAACTCTGAACATGAAGAGAGACTTTCCTAACTTTACCATTAATCATAAACTTACATACACTTTTCAAACTAACTATTTAATTTAGTCTTTATTAGATGGTATTTTAATTTAGGTGCAGCAGATACAGAATAAAGACTGGCATAAATAATGGCATGTACAATAAATAAAGTATTTATAGTTAAACAGTTGGTGATACAATAATTGCAAGCCTACTTCAAAAACTACAATATTACTTGTGTTAAAATTAGACTCATCTGTCTTTTAAACCAGATAATCAAGTGATTATCTCTCCTCTGATTGGTTCCCTCTCCAGGTAAAGGACGGCCTGTGCATTCAGTAGCTGCAGTAGCTGATAGCCGGTAGCTGGGTTATCATGATGCTAATACAGTGCAATGCTAACTGTGAAATAACTGCAGGACTGTGAGACTGGACACATCAACAGCAACAACAGCAACTGCAGCTTATTAATACATTCTAAATACATTATTATGATAAGCTTCCTGGCTCTCCTGGCTTACCTGAAAAAAAAAATGTTCTAATGGTTCTTGTGGTACAACACATCTCTAATAGCCATTTAGCCCTGGCAGTGGAAAATCCTATGAAGTACATTTTTCGTTTAATGTAATTCAATATACTTCTAAAATACTTATTTACAAATACCTTTGTACATTTTAGCAAAGTGTGTTTTAAAAAAACTGTTACTGTAATCTAACTTTTTAGAAAGTCAATTAACATGCAAATTAACATTTGTAACATGCTATTGTAAAAAAAAATTGGAGTACAGTATATTAAAATATATTTTTTTATACCCAACAAAGTAGATAGATAGATAGATAGATAGATAGATAGATAGATAGATAGATAGATAGATAGATAGATAGATAGATAGATAGATAGATAGATAGATAAAAATATATATTTTATACCTAAAATATAAATTGTATACTATACTAAGTATATTAGAAGTGTGCCACTTACCAAAGACAGGAACAATAAGTATATTTGTACTCTAATGTAAGTATATCACATATATATTTAATTCTTAGTACATTTCTAATATACTCAGTGTATAATAGTGATACAGTTTTAATACTCATTACATGTATTATTATTAATTTTACTGTAAACATATTTACAATATGGGGTTACATACATGAAGTAGTTTATATGCTTAAATGTTACTTAAGTATATTTAAAATAGTTCCATTTTAGAACAGTTAAGTACACTTAGCACAACTTAAGTAAGACTTTTGTACTATTTTTATATTTTTAATTAAAGTATAATAAGTACAAAAAAGTTGTTTAATTTTATCACTCTTTAAATATACTGATTATTAATAATGTGGCTACAAGAACATTTTAGTGCACTATAGCATAATAATGCTTAATATACTTTAATCTACTTTTTTAAACTAGGGTAAATTGTCCTAAATTCTGCATATTATAGTGTATATTTTGATGATGTATATGTATATGTTGATGTATATAGTGATGTATTTGATGTTGATGTAGATGAAACTGCTGGAGCGCTGTTGGTTGGTGTGGGAGTGGAGAAATGGTGAGATTACGTACACAGCCGGCGCATACCATCACACACACACACACACACACCCTCCACAGTAAATAATCCGTCCCCTTGTACTCCAGTAGCTCCAGTCTCTACATACACACAAACACACACACACAATGCTGTCTGTCTGACTCCTCAACATTCTTTCCCGGAGTGTGGGAGTGCACAAAGTCCCTCATTCTGCTGCAACCCTGCTGAAGATCTGAGAACCATGATGACGAGGATAGTCCTTCAGAATCTCCATATATAACCAATTTCACTCAGCTCACTCCTTTCAGATTTTACACTGTTCTCAACATACGATCTCCTCCATACAAACTGTTTTCTCTCATATTTACACTGTGTTCTCCCATATTCACAGTGTTCTAAATATTCTTCACATATGTTCTCATCTGTTCTGTGTTCTACAGTTTATCTGTTTAGTGTTCTAGAGTGTTCTTCACATATGTTCATCCCTATTCATACTTTTTTCTATTATATTCACAGTGTTCTAAATGTTCTCCCCATACAATCTCCTCTATTCAAACTGTTTTCTCTCATATTTACACTGTGTTTACCATATGCACAGTGTTCTAAATGTTCTTCACATATGTTCATCCCTATTCATACTTTGTTCTATTATATTCACAGTGTTCTAAATGTTCTCCCCATACAATCTCCTCTTTTCAAACTGTTTTCTCTCATATTTACACTGTTTCCCATATTCACAGTGTTCTAAATGTTCTCCACATATGTTCTCTTCTGTTCACAGTGTTCTACAATGTTCTCCACATATGTTCTCTTCTGTTCAGTGTTCTAGAGTGTTCTTCACATATGTTCATCCCTATTCATACTTTGTTCTATTATATTCACAGTGTTCTACATGTTCTCCACATACGATCTCCTCTTTTCAAACAGTTTTCTCTCATATTTACACTGTTTCCCATATTCACAGTGTTCTGAATGTTCTCCACATATGTTCTCTTCTGTTCACAGTGTTCTACAATGTTCTCCACATATGTTCTCTTCTGTTCAGTGTTCTAGAGTGTTCTTCACATATGTTTATCCCTATTCACACCATTTTCTCCCCTATTCAGTGTTCTAAATGTTCTCCACATACGATTTCATCTATTTAAACTGTTTTCTATCATATTTATACTGTGTTTCCCATAAGCACAGTGTTCTAAATGTTCTCCACATATCGTCGCTGTCCAATGAAAAACACTTATCTCCAAAAGTCGATGTAAAAAGACTTTGTTTCAGGTCATTTTCTATTCCGTTCATCAAGAAATTTTGTAACAGTGTAAGGGACAATTTGTCTGTTCAAATTATGTAATAAACTAAAAATCGACAAAAATGGAGATAAGTGTTTTTCATAGGACAGCGACGATATGTTCTCTTCTGTTCAGAGTGTTCTACTAGTTCTCCACACTGTTCACAGTGTTCTACAATGTTCTCCACATATATTATCTTCTATTTAGTGTTCTACAATGTTCTTCATAAATGTTCATCCCTATTCATACTTTGTTCTATTATATTCAGTGTTCTAAATGTTCTCCACATACGATTGCCTCTATTCCTGTTTTCTCTCATATTTAAATGTTTCCCATATGCACAGTGTTCTAAATGTTCTCCACATATGTTCTCTTTTATTCACAGTGTTCTAAATGTTCTCCACATATGTTCTCTTCTATTCACACTGTGTTCTTCTCTATTTACCGTGTTCTCCAGTTTTCTCCACAAACAGTGGTGTGAAAAAAAGTATTTGGCTCACTCTTCTTTGCAGAATTGTTTTAATTGAGCCACATTAGATGGTCATGAACAGATGGACGGATATTCTTCTTCTGGATTGTCTGGTAAACAGCAACAATCCTGATTCCATCTATTACAGCAAATTATCCAGACCCGGAAGCAGCAAAGCAGCTCCAGACCATCACACTACCACCACCATGTTTTACATTCAGTATGATGCTCTTTTTCTGAAATTATGTGTTTTAAAGTTTTACGCCAGACACCTTCCAAAAAGTTCCACTTTTGTCTCGTCAGTCCAAAGAATATTTACTCAAAGTTCTGGGGATCATCAAGATGTTTGTTGGTAAATGTGAGACGGGTCGTTGTGTTGTTTTTGGTCAGCAGTGTTTTTTGTCTTGGAACTGTTGTTCTGGGTTCTTTTGTGATCTCTTGGATGAGTTGTTCATGCCCTTTTGGAGTAATTTCAGTTGGACGGTCACTCCTGGGAAGGTTCACCAGTGTTCCAGGTTTTCTTTATTAGTAAATAATAGCTCTTACTGTGGTTCTCTGGAGTCCCAAAGCTTTAGAAATGACTTTCTAACCTTTTCCAGACTGATAGATGATCCATGACTTTGTTTTATCATCTGTTTTTGAATTTCTTCAGATCGGGGTATAATAATGTGCTGCTTTTTTAAGATCTTTCATCTGCTTTATGTTGTCTTTTTCTTCTATTTCTTGATTCTACAGGTCTGGTTCTGGTTAGAAGTGAAATTGAACTCAGCTTTCCAAAAAGTGTGATTAATCAGTTAACAGTTAATTTATGGGGGGCAAACCCTTTTTCTTTTTTATAACAAAAGGCGACATTGGTTTGGATAGTTTTTGTCTCTCTTAATAAATTAAATAATTTCAAAAGTGTTTTTTATATTTACTCAGATTATATTTGTCTGATATTGAAGTTTGTTTAATAATCTGAAAAATGGACGTTTGACAAAAATGCAAAAAATAAAAAAATCTCCTATTATACACAGTTTTTGAAAGTTCTCATAATTATTTACGCTGTCCATTACTCACTGTAGAACGTTTGTAATCAGAGTGTGTTCTAGATGTTCTGCAGACTCTCGGGGAGGATTATGTAAGCGAGGTTACTGCTGTCTGGGCTGGCAGTGGGTTCTCCACACACCTCTGCTGGGAGAAGCTCAAGGTCGTGGTGAGCTGGCAGCGGGCCGTATCTCAAGGTTTGTTTTGACGCGTGTACTCCCATGACCCGGAGGTCTCGCTGCTGCTGCTGCGGGGGTATAAGAGTTCTCTGAGAGCCGCACGGGACTTCACCCACCGTCCTCATGGCGTCCGAGCTGTTCTCCGAGTCCGTGCTGAAGCCCGTGCGGGTCGGCCAGGCGGTGATGGAGCTCCTGCAGGACCAGGCTGAGGACCAGCAGGGCGGCGTGTTCGGGATCACGGCTATGCTGCTGGGGTGCGTGTGCGCGCTGATGGCTCTGTGGAACCGCGCCAAGAAAAAATCCTCCATGCCAGGTTGGTGATGCAGTGATTAACACTGATCATTACACTGAATGTATAGATCAACACTGTCTGACAACAATTACAGATGTACTAAATGACCATTTAATCTCAACCTTTTTACATTTTTTTTTTACATTTTCATAGAATTTAATAGGATTTTAATGGATTTCAATTGATTTCTATGGGTATTTTAAAACAATCTAAAGAAAAATACATTAAAACATTAGTGAAATATTGATCAGGGTTCTTACGGTCATAAAAAACCTGGAAAAGTCATACAATTTTAAAATAGCGATTTCCAGCGCTGGATAAGTTTTGGAAAAGTAAGAGAAGTTTGGTCTACAAATCTTTGTGATTCAGTTTATCGATGGAGAAAACCTATTTTGAGTTAATTCAGTACAAACTTATTAAAAAAACAATTTTTTATTATTATTAAAAATTGCGTGTTAACCTTTTTATCTGATTCATTTTACTTACTTACTATATTATATCAATTTTAATTATAGTTTTAGTTTATTTTTTGGTTTTACTGTCCAATGTTTTAAAAATTGTATGGCCATGAAAAATGGAAATGTATTGGTTAAAACATGTATGAACCCTGGTTGATGAATACAAAATGTTTTTTTTATGTTTTCATGCTGTTGAGGAACTATAGTATAGGGAACTATAGATTTATGAACAAACAAACACTTGTTTATTTTTTTACCATACAATATTAAAACATATGGTTAATACGCTTGGCAATTTATATCACTAAAAGTTAATATAACTACAGGTTCCTGACATAATTTATTTGCATAAGGGGGCGTGTCCCCTCACCTCAATGTGTAGTCAAGGTAGACAAGGGCTAAATTATCTTGAGTATTTATGTGCTACATAAAAAAAACAGGATTTGAATGGGTTCTGCATCTTTTTTGCCTTTCTTAACCAGCTTAAAGCTGTAAAGAAATTGTAACTTGCTCTTATGACCTACAACAAAGTGTCCATAGTGGTCAGCAGTCAACCATTAGATGAATCACTTTAAATCCTTAAAACCCAACTGGTGGGCAAGATTATGGTGGCTTTGTTATTAGAGGGGGACACGCCCATTATGGAAACAAATGTTGCCAGGAAACAGTAGGGAACATGAATGTGTTAATATGGTGCTAAACTAGTAATCTGAATGCTTGTGTTTTGCGTAATAATGTCTTAAATGGAGGAGGGGCAGTGTTTTGTAATTTTTTTGTAAATTTTAATTTAAACTTAATTTTCCCAACTTAGAAGTTTACTTATTAAAATGTAACAGCTGTGAATTTAAGAATAAATTTAAGAGTGCCTAATATCTAATAGTGACAATTAACTCTACATCATCACTGTCTATAGAAAAACAAGTATCTCCCTTTTTATAGATTTTTAGTTACAACATAGTTTGAACAGACGAACCATCCCTTACACTGTGCCAAAAGTTCTTGATAAATGGACCAATAGAAATATTTAAAAATGACCTAAATAAACTATTTTTGAATTGAATTCCATTAAAAGTTTAGAAGGTTTTTTTTTCTCTCCTGTAAAGTTTCTGTTTTGGAGATACGTGTTTTTCATTGGACAGTGTTGGTATGTACTTTACCTGCTGTTAGGAAAAATAGGCATATCTTGGGCTTTGTGAACATAATTCTTGTGATCTATTGGTCGTTTGAAATTTTTTATGTAAAAATAATATTGTGTTTAAAAATATAATAAAAGTTTTTTTTTTTTTTTTCATTTTATTTACCTCCTGTAGATGACTTTTCTATATTATATTAAAATGAGCAGACATAGAATTTTTAGTATCATTAGCCATCCTATAATGTGGTAGGTGTGGTTTCAGAATATAGGAAAATATATAGAAAATGTATTGTTATAATGTATGCCAATATGTATTTGCATCATGCACAATACATTAGTAATATCATATTTGTACAAATGTATTAGTAATATTGTACTTGCAAAAAAAGTATATTTTAATAATTAAGTCTCTTTTTGTTGCAAAATTGTTTATGTACTAAATATTCAGCACTTTAGTATTTTTGCTAGATTCTTTGTTATATTACATTATTTATTGTGTTACATTATTATTATTGTTTTAGAATAAAATAATATTATTTTATACTTTTATAATTACATGAAATATATATTCTATAAATCTATTTTATAGCAGTATAGTAAGAGGAAGATGGATGATCACAAGCCATCAAACCAAACTGCACTGCTTGAATTTTTACACCAGGAGTAAAGCAGCATAAAGTTATCCAAAAGCAGTGTGTAAGACTGGCGGAGATCATGATGCCAAGATGCATTAAAACTGTGATTAAATCCAGGGTTATTCCACCAAATATTGATTTCTGAACTCTTGAAACTTAAAAGAATATGAAATTGTTTTCTTTGCATTATTTGAAAGTCTGAAAGCTTTACATCTTTTTTTTCAGCTAATTCCCATTTTCTGCAAATTAATGCTCTAAATGACAATATTTGATTTAATAACTGAATTGGACTCATTATTTTATTTTTTTCAATATACTTCTAAAATACGTATTTCAAAATATACTTTTGTATGTACTTTTTAGCAAAGTGTGTAAAAACAGTAGTTTACTTAAAGTACAATGTATCTATGTAACTTTTTAAAAAGTAAATGACCAATTGAACAACTACTAATTAAAAAAAAATCTAAAGTAAAGTTGTAACACACTAAAAATTGTAGTACAGTATATTAAAAATATATTTCCATACCTAACGAAGTAAACTAGAAGTGTGCTACTTACAAAAGACAGGAACAAGAAGCATATTTGTGTAAATATATTTAACATCAATTCTTAGTACATTCCTAATATACCTGATGTATAATAATAGTAATACAGTTGTAATACTCATTTAACGTATTATAATTTTACTGTAAGCATATTTAAAATATGGGGTTACATACATGAAGTAGTTTAAATGTTTAAATGTTACTTAAGAAGACTCAAAGAATTTTGTACTATTTTTATATATATTTTTTTTATTTATATAAGTACAAAAACTTGTTCCATTTTATCACTTTTTTAAATATACTGATTAATAATAAAGTGGCTATAAGAACACTTTAGTGCACTATAGCATAATAATGCTTAGTATCACTAGGGTATATATTGCTGACACAGAGTATAAATGCAAAAAGTTACACTTAGTCAAACTTAGTTACAGCATTTTAGTGTTCAAGTACAGTTGTGAAATTATTCTCCTTCATTATTATACATCTCCGGTGCCTATCGTCCAAAATCGTGACCACATTAATGATCTAATTGATAAATGTAATAAAATCTTTACAGAAATGAGTACAAAATGAATAGAAAAATTCTAAAGTTCTACAGCAAGTCTTTAAAGTCGCAGGACGTCTATATAGAATAGTAGAGAAGAAGGTTTTTAAAAAGCTTGTGAAAAATGTGAAAAAAGGCCAAATATATTTCAAATGGGTCATTATAAAACAAAATACTGTGACTGCTGGGCCACAAAACTTAAATATATATTAATATATAAATATTAATTTATATATATTTCCGGTGCCAATGCGAGTGACTGCCTGTTCCGGTAGCTCTGTCTCTTTGTGTGTTTTTCTTTGTTTTTTACGAATTACTTTTGTGTACTGTGTATACCCGCTGCTGGATCTATCTATCTATCTATCTATCTATCTATCTATCTATCTATCTATCTATCTGTCTGTCTGTCTGTCTGTCTGTCTGTCTGTCTGTCTGTCTGTCTGTCTGTCTGTCTGTCTGTCTGTCTGTCTGTCTGTCTGTCTGTCATATTTATAAAACTTCAGACTACACAGAAATCATACTTTAGGATTACTTGGATTTCTGTCTAAATTGGTCATTAAATGTGTTCTAATCTTCATCTAAGTCACAACAATAGACAAACACAGTCTGTTTAAACTTTTGGAATTTGGAAATTCAAGTAATCTTGTATATGTGTCCTGTATATGTAATCTAAAGCTTATTTGCCTAACTGTAATGAATGGAAACACGACTAATTTCACTTCATTTTCTGTCTAAATCTCTTTTTTTAGAGAAGGTTTCTGAAACGTTTAAATGGAAACCTGGCAAATATCTCTTTGTTGAATGGCCTTGTAACAGCAGGTGTTTGATTTGAGGAGCGGCGGCCTTCACTCCGGCCTGCCCTCGTGCAGGTTTTCATCTCTATTATTTGACAGCAAATACTCTGTGTTCAATACTCTGGCGATCAGCCCTTTGGAAGAGTTCCAAGTCTGTGACTTAGCTTTTCTCTTTTCTCAAGGACATCCATTATCTGAAGTGAAGATAATGGTTTATCAATCATTGGGAGGGATGAGCAGGGGCACGATCATGAGCCTTTTCTCTACCCTTAGACAAATACAGCTCTGGAAAAAAAGAGACCACTTAATGATGATGTTTTTCCTTGATTTTTCCAAATAAAAAAAAAACTCTAAAATAATTTAGAGGATGATGGAGGATCACAAGCTGATCATCAAACCAAACTGAACTGCTTGTATTTTTGCACCAGGACTAAAGCAGCATAAAGTTATCCAAAAGCAGTGTGTAAGACTGGTGGAGGAGAACATGATGCCAAGATGCATGAAAACTGATTTCTGAACTCTTAAAACTTTATGAATATGAACTTGTTTTCTTTGCATTATTTGAGGTCTAAAAGTTCTGCATCTTTTTAGTTATTTGAGCCATTTCTCATTTTCTGCAAATAAATGCTCTAAATGACAATATTTTTATTTGGAATTTGGGAAAAATGTTGTCTGTAGTTTATAGAATAAAACAACAATGTTCATTTTACTTAAACATAAACCTATAAATATAAAAATCAGAGAAACTGATTCAGAAACTGAAGTGCTCTCTTATTTTTTCCAGAGCTGTACCTTCAGATACTTCACTATCATGAAAATAAACCCTGCTGTCTCTTCCTTTTCTTTTTTTTTTGTCATAAAATATTGGGAACTTTATCATGCTTCAGTGCCCTTAAAAAAGTGAAACAACAACAAAACAAATGTTCAAAACAAAAATTATACTTTAATTCATACAAAAATTGTACAAAAGCTTTCACATTAACTTTAACTGTGTTGAGTATACTAAACTACTACTGTGCTACTATCACAACTGTTTTAAGCTTGTATAAGTAGACATAAAACATATTACCTCATATATACTTATTAAATCCATATTTTACTTATACTTGAAGTGAAATTTAGGTATAGTTCGTAGTGCATAGCAAATGTATTTTAATGTTACAAAGTTACAAATGTAATTACTCATTAATCATTTTATTTGACAAATCAGGTGTGCGTTAAGTGAATTACTGTAGTTGTATATATTTAATACATTTTGTTAAAGTCTACAAAAATCAGATTGAAAACAAGATTTAAGAAGTAAATTTTAATGTAAACTACATTTTAAATAGAAATACATCTATACTATATATATATATATATATATATATATATATATACTACATTATGTAGGTGTATACATGTTTGAAAAGTCGTAAAAAAAGTCGTTGAAAGCATAATACTGTTAAATTTACCTTAAAGCTCACCTTCCGACGTTTTTTCTTTCATTTTAAAATGTCTAGTTGTGGTCTCTAGTATGAATGAATGACATGTGAGCCGTTTTTGTAAAAAAAAAGTGCTCAGGTGTCTCTGTATAGCTCTTTTTTAATGGACTGTTTTAGGGGTGTGTCCAAAATGACCGGATTCCAGCTTTGCTCATGAATATTCATACATGCAAACAGCATGCAAATATCTCTCCTCTGATTGGCTAGGAGCACTGCAACGCCCCTCCGCCGCTCTGCCGCTCACTGCCTCCCACCTCCTAACTGATGAGCGGTGATGTTGCGTCGCTTCAGCTCCGCCTCTGGGAGTTTCTCGAGCCAAGGTGGGCTGGTCTGTGAGTTTCTGCCTACGTAGGCAGAAAGATAATTCAAAATTCACCTGTTTTTCGGAGGGGGGGAGGGGGGATTTCTTTGCTTAGCTCCTGCAGACAATGGGGGCTGCAAAACAGTTTAATGTGCAGGTGTACACATTCAACTCGGAGAGACCTACTGTATTCCACAAAAAACAAGAAAAATCGGATTTTCGCGGAAGGTGAGCTTTAATTGAAGTTGAATTTAATTGAATTTAATTGAATTTAATTAAACTGAACTAAAACTGCTGCATTGATCCCTGAGGAAGAGTTCTTGTGGGCACTCAGATATCACACATTAAAAACAGATAATAGATCCAAAGACAAATAAGACAGAATGAAAAGCATCTGTTTTCCTCATTTAAGCCGTTCTGACTAGAGCTTTAAATGAAACCTCACTGTGTTCTCTTATATGTGTTCTAAACATGTCTCTAACTGTGTTCTTTTCTTACTGTGCTTTTCTAATTATGTCTTTACTTTGACTCATAGCTAACTTCATAGCTGTGAACTTCTGTGTTCAGCTGTGACCTTCTCTATTCTCCTCACTGTGCTTACCTAATTATTCACATTCTTCTAACTGTTACCTTGTGTTTTTGTTACTGTAAACGTATTCAGTTTTCTAAGCTGTTATCCTCTGCTTCCCCTAACTGTGATCTTTTGAGTTCACTTGTGTTTTTCTACATTCCACCAACCTATATTCTTCTGACTTCCTAACTGTGTTCTCCTAACTGTTCTATTAGCTTTGTTCCCCTAACTGTTCTCCCAAAACTGTTCTCTAAACTGTGTTCTCCTAACTGTTCTCCTAAAACTGTTCTCTAAACTGTGTTCTCCCAAAACTGTTCTCTAAACTGTGTTCTCCTAACTGTTCTAATAACTGTTCTCCTAACAGTGGTCTCCTAACTGTTCTACTGTGTTATTTCCTAACTGTTCTTTGAACTGTGTTCTCCTAACTGTTCTTTAAACTGTGTTCTCCTAACTCTGTTCTCCTGAACATGATATCCTAACTATTCTCTTAACTGTGTTCTCCTAACTCTGTTCTCCTGAACATGATATCCTAACTGTTCTCTTAACTGTGTTCTCCTAACTCTGTTCTCCTGAACATGATATCCTAACTGTTCTCTTAACTGTGTTCTCCTAACTCTGTTCTCCTGAACATGATATCCTAACTGTTCTCTTAACTGTGTTCTCCTAACTCTGTTCTCCTGAACATGATATCCTAACTGTTCTCTTAACTGTGTTCTCCTAACTCTGTTCTCCTGAACATGATATCCTAACTGTTCTCTTAACTGTGTTCTCCTAACTCTGTTCTCCTGAACATGATATCCTAACTATTCTCTTAACTGTGTTCTCCTAACTGTGATTTTCTAACTGTGTTCTTCTGTGTTGTTCATTCATCTGTGATCCTCTGTGTTCTACAGTGTTTCTCAAAATGTTCTCCTGTTTTCTCCTAACTGTGTTATTCTGTGCTCTACATTTAGTCCTTTATCAGCAATCACCTGTGTTCTACTGTGTTTCTTAAAATGTTCTCCTGTCTTCTCTTAACTGTGTTCTTCTAAGTGTGATCTCCTAACTGTGTTATTCTGTGTTCTACATGTATTCCTTTTTCAGCGATTACCTGGGTTCTACTGTGTTTTTTAAAATGTTTTCCTGTCTTCTCCCAACTGTGTTCTACTAACTGTATTCTCCTAATTGTGTTCTCCTAATTGTTTTTCTGTAACTGTGTTCTATCTTTATTCTATCTGTTTTCTTCTAAATGTGATCTTCTATGTGCTTTTGTTTTTTTCTAAATGTGTTCTTCTATTTTTGTTCCCTTATCTGTAATTTTCTGTGTTCTTCTGTGTTTCTTCATTCTCCTTATTGTGCTCTCCAAATTGTGTTCTTCTTATTCTGATCCTGATCTCTTCTGGTGTCTTCCATGTTCTCCTAACTGTGTTCTCCCAACTCTGTTCTCCTGAACATGATATCCTAACTATTCTCTTAACTGTGTTCTCCTAACTGTGATCTTCTAACTGTGTTCTCCTAATTGTGATCTCCTAACTGTGTTATTTTGTGTTTACATTTAGTCCTTTATTAACGATCACCTGTGTTCTACTGTGTTTCTTAAAATGTTCTCCTGTGTTCTCCTACTTATTTTTTTCTTTAACTGTGTTCTATCTGCATTCTATCTGTTTTCTTCTAAATGTGATCTTCTATGTGCTTTTGTTTTTTTTTTCTGAATGTGTTCTATTTTTGTTCCCTTATCTGTAATTTCCTGTGTTCTTCTGTGTTTCTTCATTCTCCTTATTGTGCTCTCCAAATTGTGTTTTTTTTTATTCTGATCTACTAACTGTGATCTTTTAACATATCAGTTATTTAACTGTCTAACAGCACAGTGCTAAAATCAAATGGATATTTATATAAATTACTGTGTACAGTAGAATAACTGGTAAACCTTTTTTAAGGAACACAAATTAGGTGCTTATTAATGTCTTATTATTTGCTTAATAAAGCCTTAATTTGTACATTTGTAAATGATTTATTCACTAATTATTAGGCTTTGTTCTGTGTAAGTGTTATTAGTGCTTAATTCTGGGTCTATTATATGGAAATGATTAATAATGACTGTATTAGTTCTTACAGTGCATACTAAAAATGATACATTACATCTACCAGAAAATAAAACTGCTCGAATTCAATAGAGAATACATGTGTAAAAATATGTTTTCTGTTATTTTATTAGAGCAATTGCATTTTAACATTTAACTTCTGTACATGGGAAGTCAAAAACACAGTTCTTAGTCTTAGTGGTACACTTCTTGGTGTATTAGTGACTTATTATGCTCTTATGCACTATTTGTCAAGCAACAGGTCATTGTCCTTTCTACATATGTGTTATAATCCATTTATAACCTAATAAGTAACCATTAATAAACCAATTGTAAACCATTTATAAACCCTTTATAAAGGTAGTCTTATTTTAAAGTGGTACCAATAAGGTCTTACCGCTGCAGAATGTTATCTATTCTCACTCGTAGTGTTTTGACTGGTTGTTAAGTAACTTGTGTTTCAGCAAAACATTGTTTTGGTGTGTGTGTGTGTGTGTGTGTGTGTGTTAGGTCCTTCTTTCTGTCTGGGGGTGGGTCCTCTGCTCACATACGGTCGGTTTATCTGGACTGGGCTTGGCACAGCCAGCAACTACTACAATCAGAAATATGGAGACATAGTGAGAGTGTGGATCAGCGGACAGGAGACCGTCATCCTCAGCAGGTAGGAAACACTCACTCAATCATCACACATTTATACAACATATTTAATACCTAGATATATATATATGATGGGAAGTTTGGGGTGAGGTGAGGTTAATGATGATCACCCAAGAACCGGATCTTCTGAAAGCTCCTGTCACTGAATGCAATCAAATTCTGAAATACTTGTTTTATTATTATTGATTTCTGAAGAAACACTTAATGAGTAAGTGTGCTCATAGTCTTTTGTCCATTTAGTTTATTGTTTCTTTATCTTTATGTTTATAAACCATGAGTAAGGATTTGCCCCTCTGTAGTAGCAGTAGTAGTAGTATTAGTAGTGTCAGTAGTAGTAGTAGGAGTAATAGTAGTTATAGTAATAGTAGCAGTAGTGATGTAGTAGAGGCAATAGTAGTGGCAGTAGTAGTGATATAGTAGTGATGTAGTAAAGACAGTATTAGTGATATAGAAGTGGCAGTAGTAGTGATATAGTAGTGGCAGTATTAGTGATATAGTAGTGGCAGTAGTAGTGGCAGTAGTAGTGATGTAGTAGTGGCAGTAGTGGTGATATAGCAGTGATGTAGTAGTGGCAGTAGTAGTGATATAGTAGTGGCAGTAGTAGTGATATAGTAGTGGCAGTATTAGTGATATAGTAGTGGCAGTATTAGTGATATAGTAGTGGCAGTAGTAGTGATGTAGTAAAGAGAGTAGTAGTGATATAGTAGTGATGTAGTAGTGGCAGTAGTGGTGATATAGCAGTGATGTAGTAATGGCAGTAGTAGTGATGTAGTAGTGGCAGTATTAGTGATATAGTAGTGGCAGTATTAGTGATATAGTAGTGGCAGTAGTAGTGGCAGTAGTGGTGATATAGCAGTGATGTAGTAATGGCAGTAGTAGTGATATAGTAGTGATATAGTAGTGATGTAGTAGTGGCAGTATTAGTGATATAGTAGTGGCAGTATTAGTGATATAGTAGTGGCAGTAGTAGTGATGTGGCAGTGGCAGTAGTAGTAGTGATATAGTAGTGATGTAATAGTGGACGTAGTATGATTGGTGTTGGATGTGTTTCAGGCCGTCAGCGGTGTACCACGTTCTGAAGAGCTCTCAGTATAACTCCCGTTTTGGCAGTACTCCTGGTCTGCAGTGTCTGGGGATGCATGAGCAGGGGATCATCTTTAACTCCAACGTCGCTGCCTGGAAGATCGTCCGCTCTTTCTTCGCCAAAGGTAAGAAACACCTCACCAACTTTATTTACAGTGATGGTGAGGAAAAACAGATTTACTACAACATAGAAAAGCCATTTTACTTACAGTATAGAACTATTAATAAACTACAGAATACGTTTTCCATAGGGACTACTTTTTGCTTTAAAATGTGTGTATCCCTCCACCGTTTTAATAGTATGTGATTAAAAATGTATCACTTTAATTATTCAATTGAATGGCCAAAATATGGTAAAAAAATAGGAAAAACTTTAGGCACTTTTCAGATTTTCTATTTTATTTTTTTATTTTCAGACACATAAAATTAACTATTTATATGGATGGATTGTTTTGGCAGCTCTACATTTTGCTATAATGTGTTTACAATCATCATATAAAATTATAAACTGCTCCCTATCGCTGGTTAGATTTTATTGTGATCTGAAGCTGTAATGGTCTTTTCTTTCTCCAAAGGACTGGAAACTTTATAAAAATAAAAACTACCACTTTTTTTCATTTATTTTGCAGTAGAGAAGCTGTTTCTGCATGTTCTAGTCCTGATGGAAAGAGAATTGTGCGCTGTTTCTTTAAAAGTGCTCCCCCGTCTTTAGAAAAATCTCTTGTTCTCTCTGAGTCTCGAGTAACAAGCCCCACCCCTCCTTTCAGCTCACAGAACTTGGCACCTGATTGGCTGAGAGGGCTCATTTACATATCATCGTGTCCAGTAGGCTTTGCCCTCTCAGAAGATATGGCGGAAGCTTTAACATTTATATATATTTTTTAATTTATTTTATGCACTGGTTGGATATAAACGAGGATTACTGGCGACTGGATTGATGGATTTTCATAAGTTCATAAGGTGTGGGGTAGGAGCTGGAGGGGGTTGGGTGTGTGTCACGAGTGTCCTCAGATAACCCCGCAGAACGAAAAACGCAAATATGAAAATTATGAGTCATAATTTTTATAAACAAGGCATATTTCGCCCTAAATGTTTATTTTCTGAAAGGAGATACAGCTAATTCGGCTAGATAACTAAAAAACAGAGATTCTAAGCTTTAAAATATCATATTGGGTGTCTATATTAAACCTATAATTATTCATAAACATAGCCAGATATTAAATATCATATTTTTCTGGCCCGCTGGCTAATTTCTTGAGCTAAAGTCACATCATCATAATGTATTGTAGGAGGGGGCACTCTAGCAGTCGTGCAATCACTTTTGCCGCTTCTTTTGTCACTTTTTATAGGGCACTGTTTCAACCATTGGGGCATGAGTCTTAAAATGATGGAAATATTTTACTTTCTTTATTATGTTTTGTGGACCTGACCTGTGTGTGTAAATAAATGTGTGTGTGTGTGTGTGTGTGTGTGTTAGCGCTGACTGGTCCAGGGCTGCAGAGGACGATGGAGATTTGCATCGCCTCCACAAACTCACACCTGGACGACCTGCCTCATCACACAGACGCACAGGGGCAGGTAGACGTCCTGAATTTTCTGCGCTGCATCGTGGTGGACATCTCCAACAGACTGTTCCTGGATGTTCCTTTTGATGGTCAGCAGCACCCTCACACACATTCAGTACATTCAGCACATGCTACGTTTTGTACGGTGGCCGAGAAAGCCCAGCGCAGTGCAAATTGAAAAGCGCTGCAAAAGCACAAAACACATCCATCAAAATTACAACACAGGCGCAGCAAATAGAAAAACGCGCTGCAAATACAACCACAACACAACGGAAGTGAGTCACAACACAACGGAATTTTCCCGGGGGACCTTAAAAGATGCTGTACCAGCTGTATACAAAGGACAATAAGTGGCAAACAAGCTTCTGAAAAGTAAGTTATGTTTATTAAAAGTTCTGCTTCACAAAACGCCTTGTTTGCCACTTATTGTCCTTTGTACACATAGTGAAGTCCGAGACGTTACTGAAGACGCAGTTTAGCTGGTACAGTATCTTTTAAGGTCCCCCGGGAAAATTCCGTTGTGTTGTGACTCACTTCCGTTGTGTTGTGGTTCTATTTGCAGCGTGTTTTTCTATTTGCAGCGCGTTTTTCTAGTTGCAGCGCGTTTTTCTATTTGCTGCGCCTGTGTTGTAATTTTGATGGATGTGTTTTGTGCTTTTGCAGCGCTTTTCAATTTGCACTGCGTTGGGCTTTCTCGGCCACCGTAGTTTTGCCCTGTTTAATTAATTAATCTTAATTATCACATCCATCCATTTTTGCTACACTGTAACCAAATGCTGTATGTTTAGTGCAAAAAAATATATATAAAGTAAATAACAGTTAACATCTGTTTATTTATACATTTTATAACTTTTGAGGGGAAAAAAAACAGGTGATTAATTTAAAAAAGGTTTCCCAAAAATGTACTACTTTATTGTGAGACTAGGCACCATGCAGAAACACATACTAGTACATCTCAAATATATATATATATATATATAGAATATCATTGAAATGTTACTTTGTTTCAGTAATTTATTTGAAAATTTGGAACTCATTTATTATTTACAGTCATGTGAAAAAATAGGAAACCGAAAGCCTGTATATTTCTTAACATATTTGGACATTGTATATTTAAGATCAAAAACCCAAAAATCTGTGTCTCCGAAAGTTAGAATATTATATAAGACCAATTAGGGCTTTTGTCAGTGTGGGCAGTGTACCAAGTTCTGCTGGAAAATGAAATCTGCATCCCCATAAAAAGTTGTTTTCAGTAGAGTGAAGCATGAAGTGCTGTAAGATTTTGTGGGAAAACAAAACTGTACTGACTTTAGACTTGATAATAAAACACAGTGGATCAACACCAGCAGATGATCAGCATGTCTCTCCAAACCATCACTGATTGGTGGAAACTTCACACTAGACCTCGAGCAGTTTGGACTGTGTGTCTCTCCACTCTTCCTCCAGACGCTGCTCCCCTGATTTACAAATGAAATGTGAAATTTACTGATGATCAGTGATGGTTTGGAGAGACATGTATTTTTCACTTAAAAACATCCAGTAGAAGGAAAAAAGGACAAAATACAGACCCTTTATTTGGCTTTGTACATTTGTTTTGTCTATTATCTTTGAGCTTTTATACTGGATATTGCCAATGCTCTTCTTTTCTCATTTATTGGATTTGTCATGTTTCTCTACCTTCCGGTTTTACTATTGTCTTTTTTGTCCTCTTCTTTCGCTTCCTCAATAAAGTATATAAAAAAGTAGATAACATATTTGAAAAAAAAAAAACATATATAGTACAACAACTCTTAATATGTGCTAAATAAATTAGAGTATATACTGTGTATGTCATATACTGCTTTTTTCCGTATAGGGGAGCCCACATCTTCATAGAAACCCTACTGTCTCCATGAAATAATGTGTGTTTCTTTATCTCTTACAGAGCAGCAGTTGTTGTCCAAGATTCACAAGTACTTTGACACTTGGCAGACCGTTCTAATCAAACCAGATATTTACTTCAAACTGAAGTGGCTGCACGAGAAACACAAAGCTGCTGCGTGAGTGACCTTCACCTCTCACGCCTCCTTATCACTGAAGAGCTGCAATCTAAACAGTGTTAAAATATTCAAAATATACTGTTATATACCCATACAATCCTGATGTGGAAACTGAGCTTATTTACATTACATTTTTACATATTATATTATTGTTAATAAAGCTTTATAACTTGGCATATAACAGTTAACCTCTATTATCTATATAAAATAAGATAAGATAAGATAATCCTTTATTAATTCCACAATGGGGAAAATTACAATTTTACAGCAGTACAGAGGAAAGGACAGAGAAACAGGTCAGGAAACTACCTGATTACTACCTGAAAGATACTTAAAAAATTATATATAATAAAGAAAAAAAAAAAAATATATATATATATATATATATATATATATATATATATATATATATATATATATACATCTAGTGCATAGAGATATGATTATGGTAGGGTGTGACCAGTATTATTGCACAAAGAGTAACAGTGAATAAATATCAAATAAATAGTAGATAAAAAAAGGTGAGAACAATATTGCACATTAAACATATTGCACAAATGGTGATAAGGGGATCACAGTACATAGTACCGAGTAGTGAGATGAATATTGCACACGGTAAGCATAACAGCTATAATGAGTAGTATGTAAGTTTGTATGAAGTTCTGAGATAGTAATAGCTGAATAGCTGAGATAGCAAACTATCCCAGTTTAGCCCATAGTGTGATCTTTTAAATGACATGATCTTCTGAATCTACTTGAAATGAGCCGAGACACAATTAAACCTGATCCGAAAGATTAAATCTGCATAGACAGTTCATTTGGTTTGGCTGTTATATAATCGAGTTTTGCTCTTTTTCATAAGGGTCTTTTGGTGTTTTAAATATTCTGTGTATGTAATAAAGTATAAAATGTGTGTGTGTGTGTGTGTGTGTGTGTGCAGTCAAGAACTGCAGGATGCCATTGAGGAGCTGATAGAGAAGAAACGGACTCAATTATCTCAGGCTGACAAACTAGACCACCTTAACTTTACTGCCGAGCTCATATTTGCACAGGTAAACTCTCTCACACACACACACACACACACACACACACGCAAACAAATTCACACGTATTTTATACTTTAATTGTTTCTATATACAATACACTAGTGCAACACAGAGTGACCTACTGGGGTTGAACAATGAAACTGAAACACCTGGTTTTAGAGCACAATAATTTATTGTGGTGACGGACAGTTCTGGTGGAAACAGGAGAGTTGAGGTGCACATTGAATTCTGCTGTGATTTGATCAGACGTGGTTTTATGTTTTTTGGATACAATCCGGGTTAGCACCCGAACATCCCTTTCAGACAGCTTCCTCTTACAGCGTCCACAGTTAATCCTGTTGGATGTGGTTGGTCCTTCTTGGTGGTATGCTGACATTACCCTGGATACCGTGGCTCTTGATGCATCACAAAGACTTGCTGTCTTGGTCACAGATGTGACCACAGTTGGTGCACGTCCAGCAAGACGTGCACCAACTGTGCACAAAACTGTGCTCTTACCCTGCTAATTGAACCTTCACACTCTGCTCTTACTGGTGCAATGTGCAATTAATGAAGATTGGCCACCAGGCTGCTCCAGTTTAGCCATGAAACCTCCCACACTAAAATGACAGGTGCTTCAGTTTCATTGTCCAACCCCTGTATATTAAGTGTTTATTTATTTTATTGTGGATGATTTTGGCTTACAGCCAACAAAAACCCAAAAATCATTGTCTCTGAAAATTAGGAAATTCTATAAGACCAATCTGTATTTTTGTGCCAAGTCCTGCTGAAAAATGAAAGAGAGACATGTCATCTGCTGGTGTTGATCCACTGTGTTTTATTATCAAGTCTAAAGTCAGTGCAGTTTTTTCCTGGAAAATCTTACAGCACTTCATGCTTCCCTCTGCTACTGACAACTTTTATAGGAATGCAGATTTCATTTTCCAGCAGGACTTGGCACACTGGCCACACTGATACCAAAAGTACCAACTGGTCTTATATAATATTCTAATTTTCTGAGACACTGATTTTGGGGTTTTCATTGGCTGTAAGCCATAATAATTTTTTTGAACTGAATAGCTGACATAAAGTACCTTTTTAATGATATTATTTAGATGCACTAGTACAGTATGACATCAACAGGAAACAAAATATTTAACAACCCAAATGTCACAGCATTTCTTTTATTTTCTGCTTAAACTGAATTTCTCTATTTTTTATAGAATCAATGTGTGAGAGAAACCAGTCTGTTAAGTTTGCGTTATATGTTTTGTCAAATAAAACTCTAGTTTTCAAGCCATTTTTAAATTTTTGACGTTTTCTTTAAAATGTTATTTTTAAATATCGTCTCGTCTCGTTCTCGTGAACCCAGTAACTTTTTAGAAAGTTATTTAAATTACTATGTTGGTAAAATGTTTTAAAAAATATATTTAGGTATTACGCTAATATAACAGTTATTTGAAAATGTCAAAGCTCTGAAATTATATGTATTATATTTAATTATGATTATATAATTATAATATAATATAATTATTGGATACAGTGTTAAATAACACATTTATATATATATATCATTTATATGTAAAGCTTCTCACAACTGCTTCTCAGAAGGACTTTTATCTGTGTGTTTTTTATTCCTCATACTGTATTTCCTGTTTCACTACAGAACACCTGCTTTTATTTCCCTCACGCTCATATTCTAATCCCATGCAGAATTCTGCAGCTCCCTCAGGGTTTTCTGTCCTTATTTCACGGCTAGCGCGGACGCTATAAACTAGAACTAATGCAACGGACCGTGAGGTGCCACATGCTACCAATGTTGTGCCGAATCCGACTCCCCGTAGAATCCAGCTCCGCTTCACACGCAGAATCGGCACAACACCACCCGCTGTAAAACTGCTGCAGTGGAAACAGAGCTTACATATCAATTAACAAACACGAACATGAAGGGTGTGCTATCTGTAATTTCAATTGGTTTTAGTTAGTTTTATAAACACACAGTACAGTTACAGTTAGTAACGTTTTTTTTCTCTTTTAATTACCCTTTTTATTAGTTTCAGTTAACAAAAATATTTTTTTACTTTTAGTTTAAGTTATTTCGTTCTTTTTTGTTAACGATAATACTTGGTTACTTAGCTACATTGTGATTATCACATTAGAGCTTTATATAAAATAAAAAATATAATTAAAAAACAGATGCCTACTATCTATTTTTTGGAGCCCGACCTGATCCCGGCCTGAGGAATGTGTATTGGGAAATCTCGGATGGCGTCGGGTTCGGGCAGAGAATCTAAGCTCTAATTTGTCGTCTTTGGAGCCCAGGCCAGCTCGGGGCCCTAGGCAATTGATTGATTGGTTTGATTAATAGTGTGTGTAATTGTCAGGGGTGTCCCATAGTACAGATTTATAGTAATGCACATAGTCTGTGAGTTAAATAGTAAAGACTGAGTATCTACACCGCATGTAGACATATGTGTGTGTTGTGTGTGTGTGTGTGTGTGTGTGTAGAGTCACGGTGAGCTGACGGCGGGTAACGTTAGGCAGTGTGTGTTGGAGATGGTGATCGCTGCTCCGGACACGCTCTCCATCACCCTGTTCTTCATGCTGGTGCTGCTGAAGCAGAATCCAGAGGTAGAGCAGAAGATTCTCAAGGAGATCCAAACTGTTATGGGTACGAACACACACACACACACACACACACACACACTCTCCCACACACACACACATACTTACACACACACTTTTTTGAAGTGCATACTAAAATGTAAATAAAATAATGAAGGTAAGAAATGTAAAATGCTATTATTATTATAATTATTATATATATATATATATATATTTTTTTTTTTTTTTTTTTTTTTTTTTTTACCTTTTTTTATGATTGTTGTTGTTCATTATTTTGTTCATTATTTTGTGTGTGATTGTACGACCATTGGGCTTTATCTACTGCTTATTATTATTATTATTATTATTACTATTATTATTATTATTATTATTATTATTATTATTATTATTATTATTATTATTATTATTATTATTACTACTATTGTCTAGTTGGCATTAGCTCTGCTGTTGCCTTACTATTATCACTTATTATTTATTTATTACTAATATATATTTTTTTCCCTTCCTTTTCTGGGTGTGTTTGCTGAGAGGAGGGTGGGTCAGAATACCTGTTTTTGATTTGATTGTAAAACAAAAATGCTACCAAATAAACTATATACATATATATATATATATATATATATATATATATATATATATATATATATATATATATATATATACAGTTGTGGTCAAAAGTTTACATACACTTGTAAAAAAAACATAATGTTATGGCTGTCTTGAGTTTTCAATAAGTTCTACAACTCTTATTTTTCTGTGATAGAGTGATCGGAACACATACATGTTTGTCACAAAAAACAGTCATAAAATTTGGTTCTTTCATAAATTTATTATGGGTCTGCTGAAAATGTCACCAAATCTGCTGGGTCAAAAATATACATACAGCAACATTAGTATTTGGTTACATGTCCCTTGGCCATTTTCACGGCAACTAGGCGCTTTTGGTAGCCATCCACAAGCTCCTGGCAAGCTTCAGGTCGAATGTTTGACCACTCTTCTTGACAGAATTGGTGCAGTTCAGCTAAATGTGATGGTTTTCTTGCATGAACCCGTTTCTTTAGCACTGTCCACATGTTCTCAATGGGGTTTAAGTCAGGACTTTGGGAAGGCCATTCTAAAACCTTAATTCTAGCCTGGTTTAGCCATTCCTTTACCACTTTTGATGTGTGTTTTGGGTCATTGTCTTGTTGGAACACCCAACTGCGCCCAAGACCCAACCTTCGGGCTGATGGTTTTAAGTTTTCCTGCAGAATTTGGAGGTAATCCTCCTTCTTCATTATCCCATTTACTTTCTGCAAAGAACCAGTTCCACTGGCAGCAAAACATCCCCAGAGCATAATACTACCACCACCATGCTTGACAGTAGGCATGGTGTTCCTGGGATTAAAGGCCTCACCTTTTCTCCTCCAAACATATTGCTGGGTGTTGTGGCCAAACAGCTCAATTTTTGTTTCGTCTGACCAGAGAACTTTCCTCCAGAAGGTTTTATCTTTGTCCATGTGATCAGCAGCAAACTTCAGCCGAGTCTTAAGGTGCCTTTTCTGGAGCAAGGGCTTCTTTCTTGCACGGCAGCCTCTCAGTCCATGGCGATGTAAAACACGCTTGACTGTGGAGACTGACACCTGTGTTCCATCAGCTTCCAAATCCTTGCAGACCTGCTTCTTGGTGATTCTTGGTTGACTCTTGACCATCCTGACCAATCTCCTCTCGGCAGCATGTGATAGCTTGCGTTTTCTTCCTGATCGTGGCAGTGACACAACTGTTCCATGCACTTTATACTTGCGTATAATTGTCTGCACAGTTGCTCTTGGGACCTGTAGCTGCTTTGAAATGGCTCCAAGTGACTTCCCTGACTTGTTCAAGTCAATAATTCGCTTTTTCAGATCCACACTGAGTTCCTTTGACTTTCCCATTGTAGCTTTTGTAGCTGAGTCTAATCACTGGGTCAAATGAGCCCTATTTAAATGGGCTCATGAGAAGTCAACAGCTGTAGTCAATCAGAATCACTTACAAGAAGTGAAGAGGCCATGACATGAAGCTAATTTGATTGACACAACTCGCTACATCACCAAAATTGACAAATTTTGTTGCTGTATGTATATTTTTGACCCAGCAGATTTGGTGACATTTTCAGCAGACCCATAATAAATTTATGAAAGAACCAAATTTTATGACTGTTTTTTGTGACAAACATGTATGTGTTCCGATCACTCTATCACAGAAAAATAAGAGTTGTAGAACTTATTGAAAACTCAAGACAGCCATAACATTATGTTTTTTTACAAGTGTATGTAAACTTTTGACCACAACTGTATATATATAAATAAAGAAATGTAAAATGCAATTATATTTATATTAGTGGTGCCAATTAAAATACTAGTATATATTTGTATGTTTGAGGGAAGATAAAGCCAACGTGGGGTGCTGAAATAAAGAATGCATGATGAGAAATTGGATAGAGGAAACTTTTTTTTTTTTTTAAACTTTATTTAAAATAAAATCTCAGCTTGGTTGTAAGGATTTTTAAATTAGAACTTTTAACTTTCTAACTTTTAAAAGAAATTTTACTGAGTATAAAAGGGTGCTTTCACAACTGTAGTTCCTTTTATGTTTTCCAGATTAGTTGATGAGTTCTTGACTTGGAGCGAATTCACCATCTGCAGAAGCAAATAAAAAAGAAATAAATATAGTGAGAAGACTCTGTGTTCCAGTTCTTATATCTGTGCAGTATTAATCTGCTTTAACACAGAAAGCTGAAAATTTGCCTTTACGCTTTTAATCACTGTTTTCAATGGGATGTGCAGCGCAGATGTGAGCAGTGAACGCAGCACATGCTGCATGTGTAAACAGCATGGAGCAGCAGCAGAGACAGTGTTGATTTATAGCAGTATATGATCTGGCTAATGTATCAGATTAAACTGCGTCTTTAATTGAGCAGTTTATCTTAATTAAAAAAAGAAGTATATGTGATAGCTGGGTCGGATCGAGACCAGATCACATTCTCACCAAAAGCGAAACGCTCTAGAAAAAATAATCTGCGTATTGGGCAGGGGTGGGGCAGATTACGAGGAAGTTGGGATCAAACTTGGTAGCGTAATTCATTGCGTTTAATGCTTTAACGTTGACAACCCTACCTAAAAGTTAAATATCTTCAAATTAACTTGTTTTAAGGTCCCTGTGTTTATAAAGAAAATGACGTCTTTTTTTTAACTTCACCCGTCAGTGGTGTTAATGTTAACAGCTAAATGCTAACAGCTAAACAGGCTAATTGTACTCTTTTAAAATGTAATTTTTAGCATTAGTTTCATCTTGTGTCCTTTTTTTGTAGGTGGTAAAAAGCTGGAGAACTCTGATCTCCCTCAGCTCTGTGTCCTCGAGAGCTTCATTAACGAGTCCATGCGGTTCCACCCTGTCGTGGACTTCACCATGCGCCGAGCCCTGGACGATGACGTCATCGAGGGCTACAAGGTGTCCAAGGGGACGAACATCATCCTGAACGTGGGCCGCATGCACAGATCATCGTTCTTCAGCAGCCCAGACCAGTTTAACCTGAGCAACTTCGACAAAATGGTACGCGCCCAAACACACTCCTTATTCTCAGAAACTCTGATTACCCTCCTTTCTCCCGTCATGTATTAAAACATCCAGGAACAACAAGAAAGCTATTGCAGCTAACAGACAAAAAAAAAAAGATCATTTACCCTTGCTTCCAGAATGATTGCATTCTTCGACAAGTGATGCCAGAATGTTAGGCCTATTCCTTCATTCATTCTTCATCCTCTAACGACTTGGTTTACTCTGGATCCTCAAGTATCTTGGAAAGCTCTAGAAGAACAACTCATTTTCCCATTAAGATTACAGGATCTTTATTACTCTACAGCAGGTGTCACTAATAGGAGGACCGCTGTCCGGGTCCGTACAAAGATGTTGTCCAATCCGGACCAAAACTGATAAACTACTGAGAAGGATTTAATTTTGATCGTGTTCATTTAAAGTGGTGGAACGTTTATTTATGGTTCTTTATGGTTTACGTGCTTTACAGCGCAGCAAACTTACAGACCAATCACGTGTGCTGTAAGATTAACAAACGCTCTCCTCGGCCAATCAGATCTGTGCAGATGCGAGAGGGCGGAGCCACACAGGCGAAGCAGGCGGTGAGAAGTGGGAGAATAAAGCGAGAAAAGCTAATACAGATGGTGCGCACCAGAAAAAACATTAAAACACTACAGTTATAAAACATATTAACAGTAATGTAACCGAGCGGAGTTACTTGGAGGAATTAAAGAGAAACAACCGAGAAAAGAGTCCAAAATATTCCACTTTACTCCACCTGATCAGAAAAAAAACTCCTACCCCCAAAACAACCCTACCTCAAAACTACGGCAACCCCCAGAGGACAAAAAGCATTGGCAACTCCCCCATCAGTTTTACCCACAACATAATAAAGTATGCTACAGTAATAATATTAAATTTAAAAAGCTGCATTTCTCCATATATTGTACGATTTATCATTAAATCATAAATTATTAAGGGTGTTTCCAGTTATTTTATGATAGGTTGATAATGTAATTATTGTGACAGGTATATTTAAAACAATATTGTTGAAATATACTAGTATGTGTAATTTGTTTTGTCTTTCAGTTGTTGATTAAATAAAACACTAACAGAACTACTAGAGGCTTCTTTAGTAAACAGAATAAAACACTGAATTATAACTGAATTAAAAATGGTGAAGGTCTGGACATTAGCCTGATGAAATTTTCTCTAACTGGACCGAACTGAATTCTAATTAAATACCCCTGATCTTTCCCCAGGTGTCTGCTTCCTATGTGTAAAAATAATCCCCTTATGTCTATGTTTATTCGTTGGTCTTTGCACATTCCTTCGTTGTTTGTCTTTGCACGTAATCTTGTTTATAGCCCTAGTTTATTGCGCCTCGTTTATCTCTGTTTATCTCTGTTTATTTCTTGTTTATTCCCTGATTTATTCCTTGGTTTATTTCCCTAGTCTTGTTTGGTTATTATTTGTCTAGTTAGTTCCTTGTTGGTTTCCCTGTTTGTTTATGTTTGCTTATTTTCTTGACTGCTCCATGTTTGTTTGTTTGTTTAATTGTTATTTAATAAATATTGTCTGTCTTACCCGCTTTTAATTTTTGGTTTTATATTTTCATGTCTGCACTGATGTTTTAAAAATTGTATGGTTCTAAAAAATTGCCTTAAAGGCATTTAAAAGTCATGAAAATATCATGGAAATTTTCTGGTCAAACAGTGTATGAACCCTGCTCTAACATTCCTATCAAGCTTAGAAAATCCAAGTTTGGCTCACTTATAACCTATTAACTCTCAGTTTGGCACATTGTTGAAAAATTAAGCAAAACTTCAACTTCAAACTACTCAGTTCTAGTTGGCCCTTTTTCATTCCATCCTGGCAACAAAAAGGAATTCATACATACATGTTGGACGAGATTTTTAGTAACTCAGACCTTCGCACCTTCCAGGATTTACAACCTACCTACAACTCCCATTTTCTTTATCTTCGTCTCCGTTCTTCCAATGCGCGCCTATGGCGTTCTATGGAATAGCTCTATACCCAAACATCACTTACATTAATTGCTTTCCAATAACTCAAAGAACACAAGGATTTGTTTCCATGGTTTATATTATGCTACTCTTTCAACATTATGCTTCCTAAAGCGCTAAAGGTGATCTGCGATAAAGAACTGAAAATCTCCTACAACCCAATAAACTGGAAGACTGTATGGAAGAACACAACATTTGCATCTCAAATCCCTAACCATCAGATTATTCACTTTAATTTCACTCACAGGTTTTATTAAACTCCATACAGGCGATTTCTTATGCATCTTTCCTCCACTCCTTTTTTTGTAAATTTTGGTCTGGGGGATAAAGTTGGTACATTTCTGCATACGTCCTGGGAATGCCCTAGTGTGTCTAGTTTTTGGACTTAGGTATTACAGAGTATCAGATATTCTTAAAAAAGATGTCCCCTGTTCATCTCGAGCTGTTCTTTTAAATGATAATTTTGAAATAATTTAATTTCACAAATTTACGAAATAAGAGGTGAATTTGTTTGGCTGGCCTTACTGCTGCTACAAAAAAAAATCCTTGCAGCCTCCCATCTCTCTAAGCTGGCGTCAACGGATACCAGTGGCGTGCAGGTATAGTGGGTCCCCCTTCTGCAACACCCATCACCCCCAACCCCCACCCCCCCTCCAACCGCCGACCTACACATAGATTTATATTAGAACTACATATTCTCTGTCTCGACTTAGTTTTATTAGCTTAATGCACATTAACAGCCCAAAAATACAGCTACAAACTACAAAATCAATGCTTCTTTTTCCTACAAGAACAGCCGGCCAAAACATTAAGTACACACAAAAACTCACCAGTCAGGCGGTCTATTATTGTGAATTAGTTGCACATTGAAGGACAGCCTTTAAAAAGGCTTTTTAATATAATACAACACAATATCTGTCTGATTTACAGTCGCAATTCCATGATAGTTTGCTAACTACTGAATTAATCCAGCATGAGCTCCGTTGTACAATAAGCAACATGTAACATCTTCACCACAGCGCTTGTCATGGCTCCGCCCCCGTTGTGAAAATCATGAATCTGATTGGTTAGATTGTCCTGTGACTTTGCTAATAGACTCATTACTACACCCTTCTCAAAATCAGGAGAAGGGTCACGCAGACACGAGCAGGGGCAGATGCAATTTTAAGAAGCAGCTTTGATTGGTTAAAACAGCTGTCAGTCAGATAAGAGTCCTGTAGCAACTGAAAAACACAGACTAATGCTTTGAAATATTTGCTGTTTTTTATTTTATTTTAGTTAATTTATAAAACATATGCTTATTGTTTACAACAACTATAATATATATGTCCTGATTTAAATATGATGTAATTGTTTACATTCACTTTTTGTCACCCCTTCTCTGAAGGGTTAGAAGGGCCTCCCTGCACACCACTGATGGATACTAACAGTTGTGGACATTGTTTATTTGGAACTCTGAACCAGCAGGATACATGGTGCATGGTGCATTATGGCTTTTAGAAAATGTGTTTTGGGTTTTAGTGCACTGGAGGACTCTGTGGGCGTGGCCTAAGCTTTTGTTCTTAATGGGGTTTTTTTTCTCCTTACATTACTTTTACTTTTATACTTTAAGTAGTTTTGAAAGCAGTACTTTTAGTCTCTTACTTAAAGAGTAAAAAGCTTCAAAAAGATTCTTCAACTTCTACAGAAGTATTTTAAACACTAGTATCTATACTTCTACCTACAGAGCAATGAATTTCAATACTTTTCACACCTTTCTGTGCATTAATATAAAAAATTCTCACTCTTATTTTTTCCAGGTGCCAAACCGCTTCTTCCAGCCGTTCGGTTCGGGTCCTCGCTCCTGCGTGGGGAAACATATCGCCATGGTGATGATGAAGTCCATCCTGGTGGCTCTGCTCTCCCGGTACTCGGTGTGTCCCAAGCTAGACTGCACCGTGGACAGCATCTCCCAAACCAACAACCTCTCACAGCAGCCCGTAGAGGACGAACACACACTCAGCGTCCGCTTCATCCCCCGCAGCACACACACACACACGCTGCAGGAGGTTCCCGGAACACACTCGTAACTCCCCCGGTGGAGGTAATGCTGGATTAATCTGTTTATCTGCTGCGCTTCTTTAGTGTTGCACTGGACCTGAATATGAAATAGAAAATATTAAATTATCATCCATAATAGACTCGTTTATGTGGATTCTCCCTTGTAAAAAGGAAGTATACTTAAGAGCATTAAAAGTATGTTCAGATTAAGTAAAGATTACTAAAAGTGCATTTTTAATTTACTATACTTAAAAAAAAAATACACATTGAATATACTTTCTCTGTATTTCCATACAATTTATTTTTAATCAATATGCTTTAAATTAAATGTTGTTTGGATACAATATATACAGTCATATGAAAAAGTTTGGGCACCCCTATTAATCTTAATCATTTTTAGTTGTAAATATTTGGGTGTTTGCAACAGCCATTTCAGTTTGATATATCTAATAACTGATGGACACAGTAATATTTCAGGATTGAAATGAGGTTTATTGTACTAACAGAAAATGTGCAATATGCATTAAACCAAAATTTGACCGGTGCAAAAGTATGGGCACCCTTATCATTTTATTGATTTGAATACTCCTAACTACTTTTTACTGACTTACTGAAGCACAAAATTGGTCTGGTAACCTCATTGAGCTTTAAACTTCATCAGCTAGGTATGTCCAATCATGAGAAAAGGCATTTAAGGTGGCCAATTGCAAGTTGTTCTCCTATTTGAATCTCCTCTGAAGAGTGGCATCATCAAAACAACTCTCAAATGATCTAAAAACAAAGATTGTTCAACATAGTTGTTCAGGGGAAGGAGACAAAAAGTTGTCTCAGAGATTTAACCTGTCAGTTTCCACTGTGAGGAACATAGTAAGGAAATGGAAGAGCACAGGGACAGTTCTTGTTAAGCCCAGAAGTGGCAGGCCAAGAAAAATATCAGAAAGGCAGAGAAGAAGAATGGTGAGAACAGTCAAGGACAATCCACAGACCACCTCCAAAGAGCTGCAGCATCATCTTGCTGCAGATGGTGTCACTGTGCATCGGTCAACAATACAGCGCACTTTGCACAAGGAGAAGCTGTATGCGAGAGTGATGCCAAAGAAGTCATTTCTGCAAGCACGCCACAAACAGAGTCGCCTGAGGTATGCTTTTGCAATCTTTGTTTTTAGATCATTTGAGAGTTGTTTTGATGATGCCACTCTTCAGAGGAGATTCAAATAGGAGAACAACTTGCAATTGGCCACCTTAAATACCTTTTCTCATGATTGGATACACCTGAATATGAAGTTCAAAGCTTGAAAATTTGACTTTGAATGTAGTAAAACAGGATAAACAATTTAAAGAGTTTCAACCTTTGTTGAATAGCACGCCACCGCTCTCCCAAAGCTTTCTGAGATCCAGTAATTTTGTACTTTTTGTCCAGCACTCTGTACAACCACCACTTCTGGGCCAATAAATAGCTTTTTCCACCGTTATCCAGCTCAGAGTAGCTCCACACCTCCTTGCTAGAATCCAGAGAGCTCTGACATTTAAAACGAGGCATTAATAACTTATAAAAAAGTGCACAAGAAGCTCATTAAAAACCTCTGTTTATATTGTCCTGCTGCAGAACCCATAACTAAGGGTTCCACAGGGTTCCACAGGCTTCCAATGCAATGGAAATAAAAATATATATGACATATTGTAGTTAATTGGATTTATTTGCTATATACATTGTATAGTAGAATATTAGAGTCTTCTATTCTGTGCATTGCAGACAGAAAACAGCATTCTTATATCACTGGAGATAATTCAGGTCTGAAAGGGTTAAGTATACTTGACCTATATATACATATATGTGTTTCTCATTATTTCCATTACTGGATATATTCTGTAGCTCTGTTAGTGTTGTATATTTATGCCCTGCTTATTATTATTATTATTATTATTAAATTGATGTACTCTTATGTTTGATCTGTCTTGGACTTTGATTATGTAAAATAAAGATTAATCACCACAGTAAAAATGTAGTAGAGTGGTTTTTGCATTAAAAGAGAAATGTTGAACAAACCAGAATATGTTTTATACTTTAGATTCTTCTATATTAGAATCACATTTATCTTTTAAGAACAGATCTGCAGACTCTTGGTATTCATTTTAATCTCAGTGTCTTCATGAGGGAGAGTCACCTGGAATAGTTTTCTCAGAGTTCCTGGAGGTGCTGAACAATAGTTACTGCTTTTCCTTCACGCTGTGAAGCTCCAGCTCATCTCAATTAAATCACCTCAAATCACTATCTCAGTTCATCAGCTTTAGATCAGGAGATTAATGTGGATGGATGAATAACACCATATATATATATATATATATATATATATATATATATATATATATATATATATATATATATTTACTACATAACTATATGTGTCCCTTATTTATATAAGAATCAAAAGTATAAAACATATTCTGGTTTGTTTAACACTTTTTAATAGAATATATAGAATAGTATATAGTAATAGTATATGTATATATATATATATATGCTTTGTTTACTCACTCAAAAAAGAGAATAATAACCCAATAAAACAGGGATCATAGCACAGTATGCTGCTCTGCAACTAGTTATCAGCAGAGGGCGCTATTGCCCAAATGATGTTCTGATGAAAACGTATCAGACGTGGGCTTCAGAAAAACTTAACCCTTTCCTGCTTTAGTAAATTAGCTTTAATTACAGAAAAAAACTCTGAAAGTCCTCTAATTGGTCTGATGTGTTACAGACTGAATCACCCTTTAACCTCATTTATCAGATATCTCTTCATGCCATGTAATTTCCTTACTTTTATTCACAATCACTTTTTCTTTTTTAAACTTAATATGAGGATAATACAGTTTAGCATGGAATGAATGAAATTGCATAGGATACTTAAAATTAAAAAATAAATAAACTGATTCTCTGTTCACGGGTTGTTTATTGTATTTACAGATCAGTTAAATGTTTAAATATTTCCTCTCCTGTATTAATACGAACACAGAAATTAAATTAAATGAGTAAACACACTTTTTAAATGTGATGTTTATCAGTAAATATAAATCAATGCACTCTAATTGTACTAGTAAGCGTTTAGTTAGTGTAGCAGATGTTCGTGATTCTCACAAACAATGATGTCGACTCCCTGATGCTCTCAAATCATCATAAGCAATATCCTAGAAATCAGGAAGTTAATAATAATATCAGGCATGTTTAACCACTTTTTGGGAATGATTAAGTGAGAGGCAGAGTGAGTGTGTAAAACATCCTGATTGGAGGCCTTTCAATAAGCATTCAAAAACAGGAACTATAACGGCAGTACCTGTGAGATAGGGCAATCTCTTTGTGAACAAGTTTACAGTTACAATAAAACACAAGAAAAGCATGACATAAGTTAAAATATATAGATACATGTAAAAATACATGGTAAAAAAGTCATATTTATTATTTACGTGTTTACAAATAACAAAATGTCTAACATGACACAATGAGCTTTTATTTTTTATTTTTTAACCGTCACATTTTAGGTGAGTGGAGGTAAGGCTGCTGCATAAATATTAGTGGTTTCAATCCATTCAAAAATTTAATCCGATTAATCACAAAAAAACATTCTGTGATTAACTGCGATTAATCGCATTTTTTTTCTTCAGACGCAAGTTTCTATAGTGGATATATAAATGTAACTAAAAGAATTAAGAGAGAGAGAGAGAGAGAGAGAGAGAGAGAGAGAGAGAGATCACCATATACGGAAGAGGTTGTGGAGGAAGTTACTTTGAGGGAGGGGCATTCCACGGCTGGGTAAGCACAAGAGTTCTGAGGCAAAGCTCCTAATTTGGAATACTCTTAAATGTATTTATTATATTATTTGAAATGCTCAGGTCATGTAACTCTTCTTTTTCTATTATTAATTTTATTCCAAATTTTTCACATTTTCTTCCCAATTTAGCACAGTCAATTACCCAACACACTCACTAGAACTCCTCCTATCATTAGTGATGCCCCAACACACCAGGAGGGTGAAAACTAGCACATGCTTCCTCTGATACATGTGAAGTCAGCCACCGCTTCTTTTTGAGCTGCTGCTGATGCAGCATTGCCGAGTAGCATCACAGTGTGCTCGGAGGAAAGCGCAGCGACTGATACATCAGCTCACAGACGCCCTGTGCTGTGGACATCACCCTAGGAGTGATGTGGAGAGAGAGCGCCATCTACCCACCTGGAGGGAGCAGGGTCAATTATGCTCCCTCTGAGCGCAGGCAGCTTGATGGCAAAGCTGCATGAGCGGGGGTTCAAACCTGCGACCTCCTGCTCATAGTGGTCCTTTTTTCTTTTTATATATATATATATATATAGTCATAGTGGAAGTTACTTTGAGGGAGGGGCATTCCAATCCTAATTTGGCATTCTCTTAAATGTATTTATTATATTATTTGAAATGCTCAGGTCGTGTAACTCTCCAGTGATGGACATTAAAGGGTTTACTTTGTTTAACACTGAGAACTTTAACAGACTTTTCCTGTTGAAGATTCCACAGTTGCCCCCTGGATGTTTCTGTATCTGTCTGTGTGTGTGTGTGTGTGTGTGTGTGTGTGTGTGTGTGTGTGTGTGTGTGTGTGTGTGTGTGTGTGTGTGTGTCTGTGTGTGTGTCCTAGTGTGTGTCCTAGTAGGGGAGTTCTGCATCTGTGTGTGCTGTGTCCAGACGTACCTCAGGGTCTAAATCTAAAGTATGTGAGAGGAAACACAATCCTGATCTAAAAAAGGTTCTTTGTACAGATTATATTTTCAACATAAAACGGTTAATGCTATACTTTTCTTATTGGTTTTATGACAAAATTAAAGAAACCTCTGCAAATACACTTAAATCACACATAAACATCAAACCGGTCATGCTTGATGATGTCACAGGCAGTATAACAAACAAGAGGAAGATGGATGATCACAAGCCATCAAACCAAACTGAACTGCTTGTATTTTTGCACCAGGAGTAAAGCAGAATAAAGTTATCCAAAAGCAGTGTGTAAGACTGGTGGAGAGCCAAAAAAAACTGTGATTAAAATTTTATTTTATATATATATATTTTTTATTATGTGAGGTCTGATGTGAGGTCTTTATTTGACCATTTCTCATTTTCTGCAAATTATTTGGAATTTAAAAGAAATGTTCATAGTTCTTAGAATAAAACAACAATGTTCATTTTACACAAACACATGTATATACAGAGCTGTATATACATACAGAGCTCTGGACAAATAATAGACCACTTCAAAATGATGATTTCCTTTGATTTTACCAAATTAAAAACCTCTGGAATATAATCAAGAGGAAGATGGATGATCATGAGCAAGATCAAACCAAACTGAACTGCTTGAATTTTTTTGCACCAGGAGTAAAGCAGCATAAAGTTACCCAAAAGCAGTGTGTAAGACTGGTGGAGGAGATCATGATGCCAAGATGCATGACAACTGTGATTAAAAACCAGGATTATTCCACCAAATATTGATTTCTGAACTTTATGAATATTATCTTTTTTTCTTTGCATTATTTGAGGTTAATTTGACCATTTTTTTTATTTTCTGCAAATAAATACTATAAATGACGATATTTTTATTTAGAATTTGGGAGAAATGTTGTCTGTAGTTTATAGAATAAAAACAATGTTCATTTTGCACAAACATATATCTAAAAATGATAAAATAAGAGAAAGTGATCATTGTTAAGGGGATATACATAAACATAAACAAGCTTCATGTAACTGAAGGGGTCTTCTCCAATTTAAGAGGTCTTCCTAGATGCTCTACTTTCTGCGATGGTTCTTTAAACTTTAAACAGGTTCTTTTATGGGATGGTATTGTACAGATGTACCTCCATTGTAATGTAAATGATCTATACCATTTGCAATGCTTTTAAGAACCTTTAGAGGATGTAAGGGTTGGTTAAAAACATTTTTATTCACCTTTTGTTTAGATTAAATGTTTAAAGAGGATTTATTTAAAATGTTTTTTTTACAGAATTGAGGGAATAAACTCTTTTTGGTATGTGTAGTGATTAATCTGATGGTTCTTTAAAGGAATGTAACTGTAGAGATGTTCGGTAATGTTTCAGTGGATGGTTCTAAGACTGTATATTTTGTAGAGATGATGAACTGTAGAATTGAGAATGGTGTTCTCTGAGCTGCTGCTCTGGATGTTTGGAGTTCTCCGCTCTGTAAGAAACGTCATACATATGGCTCCAGTGCTCCTTCAGGGTTTGTGTGTTTGTGCATCTTCCGTATGCCTGCTGTGTGACACACACACACACACACACATTCTCACAAACATGCCGCTTACTTAGACGCAGGAAGGTTCCTGCAGTCATGAGCAGATGCTCGTGTTTTTAACTTTTCTGTCTCCTCAGGGTAAAAGCCCCCATGGCCCACTTTCAAACTCCTCCTGCTTCTTCTGAGTTCACAACAATCCACCCCCCCCCCCCCCCCAGTAGTGTTATCTATCTATCTATCTATCTATCTATCTATCTATCTATCTATCTATCTATCTATCTATCTATCTATCTATCTATCTATCTATCTATCTATCTAGTATGTGAATCCTTTGGGATTACTTGGGTTTCTGCATAAATTGGTCATTAAATGTGTTCTGATCTTCATCTAAGTCACCACAATAGACACACACTGTCTGCTTAAACTAAAACCACACAAAAATATATATTAATAACTGGTTGATCCTCCTTTAGCAGCAAAAACCTCAACCAAACGTTTCCTGTAGCTGCAGATCAGACCTGAACAACAGTCAGGAGGAATTCTGGATCATTCATCTTCACTAAACTGTTTCAGGTCAGCTATAATATTATGGGATATCTGGTGTGAATCTCTCTCTTGAGGTCATGATGCCACAGCATCTCAATTGGGTTCAGGAGGTCAGGACTCTCCAGAAGACTCAGTATTTTCTTCTGTTGAAGTCGTTCGGTTGTTGATTTACTTCTATGTTTTGGGTCGTTGTTCTGTTGCATCACCCATCGTCTGTTGAGCTTCAGTTGGTGGACAGATGGTCTTAAGTTCTTCTGCTAAATGTTTTGGTAAACCTGGGGATTCATTTTTCCATTGATGACTGCGATACGTCCAGACCCTGAGGCAGCAAAGCAGCCCCGAACCATGATGCTCCCTCCACCATGTTTCACAGTTGGGATGAGGTTTTGATGATGGTGTGCTGTGCCTTTTTTCTCCACACATAGCGTTGTGTGTGTTCCTTCCAAACAACTCAATTTTGGTTTCATCTGTCCACAGTATATTTAACCAGTAATATATATGGAACATTCAGGTGCTCTTTTTTTTTTTTTTGCAAACTTCAAACGTGCAGCAATGTTTTTTGGACAGCAGTGGCTTCCTCCGTGGTGTCCTCCCATGAACTCCATTCTTGTTTAATGTTTTTCTTATTGTAGATTTGTCTACAAAAATGTTAACATGTGCCAGAGATTTCTGTAAGTCTTCAGCTGACACTCTAGGATTCTTCCTCACCTCATTGATCATTCTGCGCTGTGCTCTTACAGTCATCCTTACAGGACTTTACCACGCCTAGAGAGAGCAGCAACAGTGCTGAACTTTCTCCATTTGTAGAGCGTCTGTCTTACCGTGGACACATGAACATGAATCAAGACTTTTAGAGATACTTTTTTTTTTTTAACTCTTTCCAGCTTCATGCAAGTCAACAATTCTTGAACATAGGTCTTCTGAGAGCTTGATCCTTTGTGTGAGACATGATTCACATCAAGCAATGCTTCTTAAGAACTGCAAACTCAAAACTGGTGTGTGTTTTCCTATCTCATCACATTCTGGCCCTAATTATCTATCTATCTATCTATCTATCTATCCATCCATCCATCCATCCATCCATCCATCCATCCATCCATCCATCCATCCATCCATCCATCCATCCATCTAGTCTTTTGGGGTTTGAGTCTACCAGCTCAAGCTCAGTCAGTTTGGATGGAGAGCGTCTGTAAACAGCAATTTTCATGTTTTACAGAAGCTCAATGAGATTTAGGTCAGAACTGTGACTGGATCATTCTAACACATAAATATTCTTTGACCTTAACTACTCCACTGTAGCTCTGGCTGTATGTTTAGGGTCATTGTCTTGCTGGAAGGTGAATCTCCTTTCCAGTCTCTAGTCTTTTGTTGCCATCAAATGGTTTTCCTCTAGGATTGGTAGGATTGTATTTATCTCCATCCATCTTCCCATCAACTCTGACCAGATTCCCTGTCCCTGCTGAAGAAAAGCATCTCCACAGCTTGATGCTGCCACCACCATGTTTGACAGTGGGGATGGTGTGTTCAGCATGATGAGCAGTGTTACTTTTCTGCCACATACTGTATAGAATTTTTTGCATTTAGGCCAAAATGTATAACTTCCGATGTCATCTGACCACAGAACCTTCTTCCACATGTTTACTGTGTTCCTACATGGCTTGTGGCTATGAACTGCATTCAGCACTTCTTATTCCTTTCTGTTAACAATGGTTTTCTTCTTGCTGCTCTTCCATAAAGACCAGATTTGCAAGTTTAAATTTATTAGAAGAGGTAGCTACAAATATTTGGACAAGTATTGTTTATATCCATCCATCCATCCATCTATTTATGTATGTATGTATGACCCCCTTCTCTCCCACCACCCTCCCCCCCCCCCCTCTCTCTCTGCAGTGTTATCCGTCTGTTGGTTCAGGTGTCAGCGTGAAGTGTTGATTGAAGAGAATAATGGGAACAAACCATGTCGTTCTCTCACACACACACACACACACACACACTCTCTCCTCCATTAATAAACACTCCAAGCAATGAACACACACATATGTGAAAGCAGTACAGTTTATAAGGCTGTTTTCATGAACATTATAAAATCTAAACCAGCGCCACACATCGTTAATATGGCTGTGGATGGTGTAGTATAGCACTCACCAGCCACTTTATTAGGTACACCTGTCCAACTGCTCAGTAACGCAAATATCAAATCAGCCAATCACATAAATGCAGCAAATCAATGCATTTAAGCATGTAAACATAGCGCAGTTCAAACTCATCAGAGCATCAGAACCTGAGTATTGTTACTGATCATGTTCATCTCTTTATGATCACAGTGTAGCTGAGTATTGTTACTGATCATGTTCATCTCTTTATGATCACAGTGTAGCTGAGTATTGTTACTGATCATGTTCATCTCTTTATGATCACAGTGTAGCTGAGTATTGTTACTGATCATGTTCATCTCTTTATGATCACAGTGTAGCTGAGTATTGTTACTGATCATGTTCATCTCTTTATGATCACAGTGTAGCTGAGTATTGTTACTGATCATGTTCATCTCTTTATGATCACAGTGTAGCTGTATCTTCTGCTGCTACTTCCAGCAGGATAATGCTCCATGTTATAAAGCGTGAATCATCTCAGACTGGTTTCTTCAACACCACAATGAGAGAGTTCTGTACTGTACTGGAATCTCCTCCACAGTCTCCAGATCTCAGTCCAGTAGAGCAGCTTTGGGATGTGGTGGAACGGGAGATTCTCATCATGGATGTGCAGCTGATAAATCTGCAGTAACTGTGTGATGCTCTCATGCTAATATGGAGCAGAATCTCTGAGGAATGTTTACAGTAGCTTGTTGAATCTGTGCTATGAAGGATTAAGGCAGTTCTGAAGGTAAAAGTGGTCCAACCCGGTACTAGAAAGGTGTACCTAATGAAGTGGCCAGTGAGTGTATATGTTTATATATATATATATATATATACATATATATATGTATATATATATAGATACACTCTCTCATTAGTAATAGATATTTAATATTACTGTAGGTATTAGTATGACAGTATGATGCTGCGTCAGTGAGGAGCTTTAGCGTCATTGTAACAGACAGGATGTGCTCCTGTGTTTGATCTTGTGTTTGCGCCTCAGTCTAACACTCACACACACACACACACACACACACACGAAGAGGAAATGAATATGACCTTCAGTCTCCACAGCTGTGTTTGAGAATAAACACGCACCTAAACAATAGATCACACAAATAAACACAAAACATCTGAAATAAATATATTACATCAAACACACACAAACACACACACACAC
Organism: Astyanax mexicanus; assembly: GCF_023375975.1. Lineage (NCBI taxonomy): Eukaryota > Metazoa > Chordata > Actinopteri > Characiformes > Acestrorhamphidae > Astyanax > Astyanax mexicanus. The sequence continues at coordinate 42,548,577 of NC_064416.1, read as the reverse complement.
AAACACACACACACACACTTTCAGGTGCAAAAAAAAGCCCCAAGCAACAACATTCCACAGGAATGTGTAATTTCTCCTATTATATTTTATGTTGTTCATTTTTACAACATTTAAATGTGTTCTTTGTTCTTTATACTGTAGTAAAAGTATCTCAAAATATGGAGATTCGTCATCAGGTTTTTCTTTTGACACTGAGGGTCCTATTTTAGCAATCTATAGGCGTGCCGTTAATCGTGCACCATGCAGCTTGATGTAGGCTGTGTCGATGTGTCTTTGCTATTGTAACGACAGGAAAAGTACACCTCACAAGTATACAATAGACCCAACAATAAAGGCTTAATGTTCCTACAACCGTTCAACAAAGATCACTCATTTTGTATGTCTACAGTTCACCAGAGCAGCCAAAACATTAAGTACACACAAAAACTTACGGTAACACTTCCTATGAAGCCTGTATTCATAATGCATTATGAGTGTATTTATAATGCATTATATGACATACATAATGCCTTATAATGACTGTAATAAGCTTGTATAATAACTCATAAGCGCTCACAATGACATTCATAACACATTATAAGCTACAAGTATAAGGATTTATAAAGCCAGGGTTTATAATGCCTTATAATGTCTGTTCATAAGAACGTTGAACATACTAATGTTGTAATGCACTATAACACATATATGGTATATTCTAGTATCACAAGTTATAATGCATTATAATGTGCATCTTTAATTTTTAAATTAAAGTACATAACACATTATAAAGCATTATATACAGTCATTACCGGCTTTAAGTGAAGTGAGTTTTTTATATGCCTTTTACATGTAAATTTTACTATGCCTTAATGTAATGCCTCATAGAGCATTATAATGCTCTTTACTGGCTTTAAGTGAAGTGAGAAACGCACATAGATTCACAGAATGGATTCACAAACAAGACATACAACTCATTCAAAAACAAACGATTCAAAAACATAATTTATTGTAGTTAAGCAATTGCAACGTATTTTGTAAAAGATTAAGCAAGGATTTCCTCATATATTTATCAAGATCAAATCACACTGTACATAGTTGTACACAGAACAATTGTGTTTCTATTTCTCTCAATACATTTCAGTACGGTCAATGTGTGAGAATGCAAGTATCAGTACAGTTAAATTGCGGGAGAACTGTTCACAGCTTTTTCGAGAACTTTCTGATGTCATGCAGAAGTCGTCCAAGGATCCCGTACCTGTGCTTACTACCAAGCCAGTGGGAGCACTGTACTGATACTTGCATTCTCACACATTGACTGTACTGAAATGTATTGAGAGAAATAGAAACACAATTGTTCTGTGTACAACTATGTACAGTGTGATTTGATCTTGATAAATATATGAGGAAATCCTTGCTTAATCTTTTACAAAATACGTTGCAATTGCTTAACTACAATAAATGATGTTTTTGAATCGTTTGTTTTTGAATGAGTTGTATGTCTTGTTTGTGAATCCATTCTGTGAATCTATGTGCGTTTCTCACTTCACTTAAAGCCAGTAAAGAGCACTTATAATGCTTTGAAAGTTTTTTTTTTAATTCAAGCGAATATTCTTTAAGTATAATAGCATTACCAAAACACACTTCACTTAAAGCCAGTAAAGAGCACTAATAATGCTTTGTAAGGGATTTTTTTTTGTATTCAAGCGAATATTCCTTTAGTATAACAGCATTACCAAAACACACTTCACTTAAAGCCAGTAAAGAGCATTATAATGCTCTATGAGGCATTACATTAAGGCATAGTAAAATTTACATGTAAAAGGCATATAAAAAACTCACTTCACTTAAAGCCTGTAATGACTGTATATAATGCTTTATAATGTGTTATGTACTTTAATTTAAAAATTAAAGATGCACATTATAATGCATTATAACTTGTAATACTAGAAAATACCATATATGTGTTATAGTGCATTACAACATTAGTATGTTCAACGTTCTTATGAACAGACATTATAAGGCATTATAAACCCTGGCTTTATAAATCCTTATACTTGTAGCTTATAATGTGTTATGAATGTCATTGTAAGCGCTTATGAGTTATTATACAAGCTTATTACAGTCATTATAAGGCATTATGTATGTCATATAACGCATTATAAATACACTCATAATGCATTATGAATACAGGCTTCATAGGAAGTGTTACCAAACTTACCAGTCAGGTGGCCTTTTATTGTGATTTAGTTTCACATTGAAGGACAGCCTTTAAAAAGTAATATGACACAATATCTGTCTCATTTGCAGCCGCAATTCCATGATAGTTAGCTAACTACTGAATTAATCCAGCATGAGCTCCGTTTTACACTAAGCAACGCGTCACACCTTCATCACAGCGCTGAGAAGGGGTTACACAGCCATGGCCCCGCCCCCGTAGTGAAAATCATTAATCTGATTGGTTAGACTTGCTTCGACTTTGCTAACAGACTCATTACTACACCCTTCTCAAAATCAGCAGAAGGGTCACGCAGTCATGTGGGGGCAGAAGCCATTTTAAAAAGCTCTGATTGGTTAAAACCGCTGTCAGTCAGATAAGAGTCCTGTAGCAACTAAAAAAACACAGACTAATGCTTTAAATTAGTTCCTGTTTTTAATTTTAGTTAATTTATAAAATAAATTCTTACACTTACAATAGCTATGATATATATTTCCTGATTAAAATTTATGTAATTATTTACATGCATTTATTGTCACCCCTTCTCTGAAGGGTAAGAAGGGCCTCACTGCTCACCACTGATGTGTAATAATTATTTAAGTTAATCCTGGGTGTATATATTTTGGCATAACGTTTGGCATAATCAGTTGTCATTTTGACATGTCCTTTAAGAGCTAGGCGTACTGGATTGCATCCAGTCACTGGAGCACCTGTGTTTTCTGTTGCCAAGATAGCAATACACCAGAAATGTACCACAGCACGCCCATCAGCGTAGATATATTCACAAGCACTGAAGCTATTTAAACAATGCTGGGGTGCTGGGGTGTAAGATAGCCAAGAACATTACAATGTACGTTGAGCAGGGTGTAAGGTACACACAGATACATATGGTGCAGATTTAAAGTGAAGTTAAAGAAAACAGTACCCTGTTTTTCCCAGACAGAGATTAACCCTAGTCTAGGACTTTACATCATTTTAATTATGATAATGCATTAAAAGAAAAGTAGCAAGGACTGTGTTTAATTCTTGTCAAGCAAAGCTGTTAAAATCCACAGTAAATCCATGTAGATTGTATGCAATGCAATTTAGAATTCTAAGTCAGATATATATATTTAAATACTGTGTTTTTATGCCATTTAAATGCCATGCTAATGCCACCATACTTCTGGTCCAGTAAGTATAAAGCGGTCATGTACCTGTCTGCATTCACACCAGTGATGTTGCTGCTATCTATCCTGTATTATATGTTTTATACACAATGTTTCCATGTACAAATTTATATTGGAATTTAAGATAAAGTAATTGTTTTTATTCCTTCAATGTGGTTTTATTTTATTTAAATTTAGAAAAATTAAGATGTAATCATTCAGCAGTAAACACATTCACATACTTCATTATAACATAAAACACAACTATAGCATCTCTACTTTTAGCTGCTCTCATTCCTTACATTTCTGTACTTGAACTAAAACTGGCTCCCCTTTTTATAGCCTTCAGGCATTTTACAGCTCAGTAAGCTAGAAACACACACACACACACACACACACACACACTCCCACAGCTCTAAACACCTGATGCTTCAGTATAATTAGAGAAAACCAGGAGAAAAGCACCTCTACTGAAAAGTCACACTTCTGGAGGCAGGATGTTTCCAGGAGGTGAGAGCAACAATACAGTATTGTATGTTATCATGACTGTGTTATTGTCTATTATTGTGTAACCCCTTGTGATGATGTCAGGGCCCTGAATACATCACCACCAACTCCAGAGTCATTTTATCTGCAAAGACATTTTTACACAGACACAGTACTTACCTGGATCCTGTGGAAATGGTGGTGCGCGAGCCACCCGGGTCCTTAAGGTCTGGGTAGAGACCAAGGGGTGTCCTGGGGCAGGGGAGCCTGGGGGTACCTGTGAAAAAGAGAACAGAGAAAATAATACATTAACATTTTAAAATTATCATCAATACTTACCTGGACGTCCAAATGTTTACATGCATGTCATTCTGTTTGTAAATATGTTAATATTGTACATATACAATCATGTATAGTTGTCTTACCCACCTGCCCTCAAGTTAATTACTTGTTGGTTTAGCCGGGGATGGGCTAAAGGTATTTAAAGGCAGGCGGGTACACTATTGGGGGGCTGGTTGAGCGTGGCTGGTATGCCGACGGGAGTTTATTGTGCTGAGTATTAGCATTTGTGGTGGTAGCTGCCAATCCACCGTTAACTCCTACCAGTGTAGCGTGTAAATAGTTTGTATATATATTGTACATTTCGTTTTGTTTTCATTTTTGTTTTTGGGTTCGGATGCTTAATTTGTCACAATAAACACTTCAAAAGGGATTCTTACCTGGTTCCAGGCTGTTTTTGCATCTCTGCCTCACCTCTCTCCGGTAACCTCCTGACCACTTGTCCTCACACTCCCACACCCCTTAACCCCTTTATTTTTTCTTCATTTTTCTGCCTGACATTACACCACTAAATCTTGAGGATTTCTATTCAAGCCAAGCTTTGATGTTTGATGAGGAACATTACTGAAAATCATAATTGTTATTGTAATAGAAACTATAGAAATATAGCCAAGTAAATCTGCAACTGTCAAAATAAACTGAATAAAAAAAAAATTGTCTCTTTCCTGAACTGAAAATTTGAAATCAAACAGTTCATCTCCTCCAAACCTCTAGTTTTGTTACAGTTGTATAGTTTTTTTTTGTCTGTTTTCAGTCATGCAGAATTTGGGTTGATTACTGTTATTGATCTGGAATTATTAAATTAAGTGGAGTAGAGAGAAATTAGGCAGCTTCTCCAAGTGTCCTGTAGGAGATTTCAGACCCTCAAATCTTCAGAATGTAAATAAATGTGTAACGGGTAGGGAGCAGTAGCTCTCCAGGCCAGATGAGTGGAAAACAAAACCCGAAAAACGGGTGGAGACCCGAGAAGAGGCAGAAAAAAAAATCACGCCGAGCCCTAGAACAGGTGGAGACCCGAGAAAGGGTGCGAAAGAAATCGCGTCAAGCATGAGAACAGGTGGAGACCCAAGAAAAGAGCGGAAAAGGAATCGCGCCGAGCATGAGAACAGGTGGAGACCTGAGAAGAGGCGGAAAAGACATCACACTGAGCACGAGAACGGGTGGAGACCTGAGAAGAGGCAAAAAAAAAAAATCAGAGATCCGGCGCAGAGGAACTGTATTTTTTTTTTTTTAATTAAGTATTGAACATCGAACAGTCAAAATATGCACAGATCCTACATACAACTTTTATACATATACAGCTTTGAAAAAATATATAAGAGACCACTTAAAAAATGATGAGTTTCTTTGATTTTACCAAATTAAAAACCTCTGGAATATAATCAAGAGGAAGATGGATGATCACAACCCATCAAACCACCAAGCTGAACTGCTTGAATTTTTGCACCAGGAGTAAAGCAGCATAAAGTTTCCCAAAAGCAGTGTGTAAGACTGGTGGAGGAGAACATACCAATATGCAAGAAAACTGTGATTAAAAACCAGGGTTATTCCAACAAATATTGATTTATGAAATCTTAAAACTTTATGAGTATAAACTTGTTTTCTTTTCATTATTTGAGGTCTGAAAGCTCTGCATCTTTGTTTTTGTTTGTTTGTTTTTTTCAGCCATTTCTCATTTTCTCCAAATGCTCTAAATGACAATATTTTTATTTGGGATTTGGGAGAAATGTTGTCTGTAGTTTATAAAATAAAACACCAATGTTCATTTTACTCAAACTTAAGCCTATAAATAGCAAAATCAAAGAAACTGATTCAGAAACTGAAGTGCTCTCTTAGTTATTTCCGGAGCTGTACTTCCAAAAAACAACAGGTCTTCTCTGAAGGCCCTCAGGACTCTGAGGGATCCCCACTGCTGTGTATGAGCTGAAGTGTTATGTGTCATGTATGGCCTGCATGATTGAATTTGCTGAAGCACGGCTGCAGTCTGTTTCTGTGATAACCTTTACAGGGCAGCGTCACCAGATACAGCAATAAAGGTTAAGCACACTACAGGAATAATGATGTTTCAGAGAGAGGGCCACTGATGGAAGACTAGAGGACTGCTTACAAACCGTGCATCAACAGACGAGCCACAGTCTCTTTCACTACATTCACACAACAGGTAAATGTGGGCCAAATCTGATATTCTACTTCTTACAGCCTCGTTACTCCTGTTTCATTTCAGCTGGTTTTCATTCCAGCTTCTCCTCCTTCAATAAAACCCCTATCCAGATAAATCTCTCCATCCAGATAGAGTGAATCTGATTGTGATTGGATGTAGAGAAGTATAAACATTTACCATTCTGACTCCCTATTGGTTTATACAGTAATCCATCACACCTGCACACGCCTCCCCTCCCCCACCCACACACACACACAAACACACTCCAGTAAGAACATATCAGACGTATGTAGTCTAGTATGAAGATGATCCGTGCAGAGACTCAAGAGAACTCCAGATAAACTCCAGCCCAACTAAACTTCTTTAATATATTTACTATATTCTACTAAAATACATTCAATTACAATCAGCATATATGCAGCTGAACCAGGGAACAGCCTAGTGCATCCCACATTATACTATCAACATTAACATTTTAATAATAGAACATTATAGTCATTATGACTTTTAGTAAAATATGATTTTGGGGAGGTTGGGGTAGTGCACTATAGGACTCTAAGCTTTAGTTCTTAATGACATTATTTCCTCTTACATTACTTTTACTTTTATACTGTAGGTAGTTTTGAAAGCAGTACTTTTATATTTGTACTTAAAGAGTGAAAAGCTTGAGTTGGTACTTCAACTTCTACAGAAATATTTTATCAAACCCTATTATCTATACTTCTACCTACAGAGTTATAAATGGAGATAGGCAAGAGGTGGCAGTGGAGAACTCTGGATGATCAAGATGTTGTAGGTCTGTGTGTTTATGAGCATGGAGCAATTGCTGTGTGTGTGTGTGTGTGTGTGTGTGTGTGTGTGTGTGTGTGTGTGTGTGTGTGTGTGTGTGTGTGTGCGTTAACACAGAGCCACACAGGAGCCCAGCATCATCACTGAAATGTGTATCTAGGGAATAATGGAATTAAAATAACATTTTGCACTGTCTGAGCTCTCACACTCTCTCTCTCCCCCACACACATGCACACACGCACACACACACACAGACACACACACACACAGACACACACACACAGACATCTGAGCAACAATGGTCTATTTAATTTTCATGTCCTCCTCACTGAAGAATCAAAAATAGAAAATTGGTGTCAATATTAACCTCACAACACACACACACACACACATACAAATCCAAACATACAAACACACGCACATATACACACACACCTTTTTTGCATTAATGTGCCGATTTATAGTCTCTGAAGCAGCTTGGAAGATTTTAGTTTTTGGTTACCATGGAAATCGGAACCATCAGAGCTCTATAATGATAATCCCTGACTGTGTGTTTGTGTTAAATGTGTGTGTTGTGTGTGTGTCCTCCTCTCTGCAGCATCAAAAAATAGAAAATGAGTGTCAGTATGCACCTCACTTCACAACACATACACATGCATGGAGTACACACGTATTCATTAATATTCATGTTTTTCATACAGTTTGAATTGTTTCAATAATTAGTGCTCGGGTAGCACGGTGGCTTAGTGGTTAGAACACTCACCTCCCAGCAGTGGGGTCTTGGGTTCAAGTCCCTGTCTGGGTGGAGTTTCCATGTTCTTCCTGTGTTTGTGTGGGTTTACTTTATTTTAAGCTGGTGTGTATGTGTAAAGTGTGTGGTATGTATGTAAGTTTGTGTGTGTGTAAATGTATGTAAAACTGTGTGCCCACATATGGATTGGCACTCTGTTTTGGGTAAATGCTGTAGTGTTTGATGCAGTCCTCCAGGTGGACGGTTGTTTCTGGTTGAGAGTATGCTGCACGCTATTGGCTGTTGTTTCTCACTGGTGTGTGGATGAGAGCTGAGTATGAATGGCTGTGTGTAAAACGTGTACATTTTAAAGTGTCCTTGTGTTTCTAGAAAGGCGCTATATAAGTTCAACTTCATTCATTCATTCATTAACAAATACCTACACCGAAATAAAGCTACGATCATTTCCCATGACTTTTGCCATGTCCCATGGAAGCTAAAAAGAACAGTGCACTGACCTTTGGGATATGTGGGCGTGTTCTCCGGCATTGATTGGATTCAATTTTGGTAAATGGGAAGGCCACTGAAAGACACTGAATGTTGCATGATGTATTATGAAGCTAGAAGTAGCCCTTTTTTAGCAATCTATAGGCAAACTGTTAATCGTGCATTACTGATCTTGATTTAGGGAGTGTTTGGTGTGTCTTTGGTATCGTGAGGATGCAAAAAAAATACGCCTTGTGTGGCTCGGAATGTGCAAAAGGCATGTACTAATTCTCTTAAACAATTATGGGCGGGTTTTTTATTCTGATGGGAGATATGAACATACCCTGAAGCTGCTGGGCTGTATTTGCATAATATTATGCTGCTACTTCATTGGCTAATCAGACAATTACATGATTACGTAGGCACAGGTGTTCTTAAGTTTCAGTTAATTCAGTTAATAGTACACGAAAATCCCAAATGTCATTGGACTACAGTGTGTGAATGTAAAATGTATTGATCATGAAGTGTTACCTCAAAAATGACTTTGGAATGCCAACACCTATATACTGTAAGTTGTGAGGGGATATCTTGTGAGTGAAACCGAACAGCATGGCCAGCATACTCATGACAAGGCAATGTTAATTATGGGAGTTGGAGTGAGGTCTGATAGTGGGTGCCAGATGGATGGGACTTCCTGTTACTGAAGCTGTGCAAGCATCTAACAATCCTCAGTGTCCACAGTGTCCCATGTGTTCCAGGGATACGTCATAGAAAGCATTACCACCCACAGTGGACAGCAGCACAGTTGTTAGTAATACAGTAATTGTGATCGGCTGTGTCTGGCTAGAATTCATTTAGGATGTGATAAAACTGAAGATTTGCACCATGAAAGTGCTTCTGATAAATCTGTAGAGATGCAGTCATGAAGGCCATGGACCAAATATTTAAAGCAATGTTTTGATTTTGGACCTTTAAGCAATGAGAATTGAGTAATCAATGTATTAATGCAGTTTTTGCTCAATGAGTGAACGTGTGAAGAATTCATCTGTAACTGAATTGCTTCACTGAACTGAAGAATCAGTTGCATATTTGTACAGAAAGGCCTAATAAAAGTCGAAATATTTGCAATAAATACATTTTTGAACTTCAAAGCCTATAAAATGTTGAGAATGTGTTTGCTTTTACTTTTGAGTACATGGCCTTGAAGAATGCTATGAAGTTGTGCTGCAAACATTTAAAAGGCAGACCGCTGCTTGATTTCTAGTTACAAATGGGCACTAAACCCTCTGACTGTAGCCGACTCCATCTTCAACAAAAAAAAAAAAATAAAATAAATGCAACACAATGGGAAGTGTAGTTTGGTAGGGCCACTGGGTGATGTATGGGTTTAGGCGGTGGGGCAGGAGGAAGAACTGGGTTTCTGATCAGGAAGCATTTCTTACCAGAGAAACGAATGTGAGCAGCTGGCTCAAACGGCCAGAGAGCTAAAAGTGAGGGGTCAGAATAGTGGAGGTGTAGATTCTTTTAAAAACTAAAAGCACGACAGAGAACAAAGGAGCACATGGGGTATTTATACACAGGCACAGACAAGGGGCACCTGTGGAAGTAACGAGGGGGCGGGGTTACAAATGAGACAAGACGGATTACAGATGACAGGGCGGGGCTAAGGTGGACACAAGTCCAAACACAAAACAGAGCCATGTGAAGCACATGGAGCACATGGGGAGGAAAACAAAACAAGAGAACAGAGGAGAGGAACAGGAAGAACCAAATAAAGGAAAACATAAGACAGACACAGGCTAAGGTGTGACAAGAGGATTTCATTTAATATGTACTGACTTCTGAATAGATTTCTTTCTAGGTTTTTTTAAGGTTTAAAGTAACCCTCTGACAAAATCGGGTCAGAATCAGAATCGGGCTAAATTCGTGTAGTCTGATCCAGGCATTAAAGTTAAGCCTTTGAATCGTTCACTGTGAGTAATAATTTGAGTACAGTTAACATTTTTATTGATTTAGAGTATTATTTTAGAGTGTTATCATTAAGACTGACATTTATTGTTTTTATTCTTACTTAAATTTAAGTTTAACATCTTAACTGGCCATTGGTTGCAAGCAAGCTGAAACCATTATGGCACAATTATATAATTATAATTATATATATATATATATATATATATATATATATATATATATATATATATATATATATATATTTTTTTTTTTTCCATTCATTACAGTTCCTCAGAATAGAGCACTGGACTTTTCTTTAAGTGTGACCTGTTACAGTTCAGTTCACTGCAGTTTTAGGGGATTTTTTTATTCTGCACTTTGTGAATCACAGCCAGTAATGAGATCAGACTACAGAGATCCAGTTTAAGATGAACCTGCAGAATTCCTTCTGACACTGGAGAAGTCCAAAGAGCATTAGGTTTAAACAGTTCTCCAGAAAACCAGGACAGATGCATTTATATAATGTTGTAAGGTATAATATTTCAAATTGTCTTTAAAAATCTTCTCATTTTCTGTTTCCAGAGAACAGAGCCGCTAATAAGACACATTCCTCACAGGCTCAGACACCCCTCTCTGTAAGACTACGACTGGTTCAACAGTCTGGTACTGTGTTGTGAATACAATCTCAATTTTTATTTAGAACTTCCTGCAGTGTATGATGGAAATTCTAGTAATGCACAGTCCACTTGTTTACCTAGTATATACACTACTAAAAATATACAATAAAACGTATTAATCAGAGTATAGCATCAACTAATGCCAGTTTCATGTTACACGATTTTTGCAACGTTTTTTAGTCGCCAACAGTTTTCCGTTGATTGCCGACAAAAAATATGATTGGAGGCAAATTGGGGATCTCTTAGCGCTCGTACAGTTGTGTGTGTTATGGCAGATACAAATAAAATTTTTTACTTACAAAATATTAACAAATAGCACTTGAGGGAATAGTCAGAACGTTCAGGGTTAATGCAAGTATACAGCAGCAACAGAGATACCATAAACAGGAATCTGTCCAAATGTTATATGCGAGCAGGCAATAATAGAGCGTAGGCAAAATCAAGGTCGGAAAACAAAACAAGATTGTAAAACAAGGGTAAAAACAGGAAACGGGATAAATGCATCATACGTGTGAAACCAAAAATACTCAGCAAAACGTGTGTGGAGTGAGGGTGTATATAAGGGATGTGACCAGGTGTAATCAATACTCTGGTGATTGTCTTCCTGGAGGTGCCATGTGCAATGACCTGTGATTATTTATGAGAGTGATGTCACTGTGTGGTGCATTCTGGGTATCGTAGTCTACAGAACTACTGAAAGACTGAGCGAATAGAAAAAAGGAAAAAAAAAACTACGGGTCCAAATCGTATCTTTTGCACAAGCCAGTTATAGAGAGTCTGAGCACTTTCTGTTTTCCCTGTTATATCACAGTTAAACTTTGGAGGGACGATGACCCAAAGCACACCAGCAAGTCCACCTCTAATTGGCTCAAAAAAAATAAAATAAAACTACATTTAGGTTTTGGAGTGGTCTAGTCAAAGTTTGCACAGGCAGTTCATGCTTGAAAAGCAAGTTGAAGAGGTTGAGTACATGGAGAATAGCCCTATTTAGTAATTACGTAAATAAGTAATGAAGATCAGCCAATCTGAATCAATTAAAAAAACTGTTAAACTATCCTGAAATGCAGTAAAAAAAAAACATCAAAAATGTTATGATGAAACTGGCTCTCATCAGGACCGCCCCTGGAAAGGAAGAGCAGTAGTTTCCTCTGTTGGACAGGATAAGTTGGATAAGAGCCACCTATATTTTGATTTATTTAACTTGTACTTTTAAGTTACTCCATTGTTCTTAGAGTGTTTTATCAAATTCTGAATGACTTCAGTGTTCATTTATGACAGCAGTCCCATTTTTTTTGTAGTTGCAATTCCTACCCTGACCCTTGGGGGCAGTACTGTCCCCCCCCCCCCCCCCCCCCCCCCCCCCCCCCCCCCCCCCCCCCAGATTACAAGCCATGCAACAATGGAAGCCATGTGGAACAATGGAGGTTCAGAGGAAGCTGTTGGTTCTTTCCTCTGACTAATGAACCTTTGTTTGAGGAATTTAAAGTTCAAAGCTCAATGTAAATGGTTTAATTATAATATATATATATATATATATTTCTCTTCTTTGCACTCTCTCAATTAACTCGTAAGGACTTCTATGGACAAATCTTGGAACCATCTGCAACATTTTCACTGAAGCTTCCTCACGGCCAAAGCAAAGTTGGATTATTTCTTTGCTGTTTTACCACATTTTTCCAGGATTTCTATGGACTTCTAAGGACTATTTCAGCCAGACCTGGTAAGAATGAGCCAATTCGTTTTTTTTTTTTTTTTTTGTTTTTTTGGAAGATTTGTTTGAAAGAATTTAAAGGACTGGAGAAACTTATTTCTTTGGGTGTGTTTTGCGCATTTATCAATCAGTTAATGCGAGTTGTAGATATTTATTTTTTTATTTCTGTACTTTTTATATCTGGTGAATTTGGGGTTTAGTAAAACCTTTATCTGCTCTTATTTAATGGTATTTTTCTCATTTCTGAAATTTCTAAAAAAAAAAAAAAGTTTTATTAAATCATAACCGTGTAGGATTTCTTTGTTTTAATGAGAAGTAGAATGACAGTGTTACAATAAAATTTGAGCATCATTACAATGAATAAACTGGGTATTCTTCGAACAAGAGAATTAAGTATTGTTTTAGAACAGGGGTATTTAATTAGAATTCAGTTTGGTCCAGTTAGAGAAAATTTCATCAGGCTGAGGTCCGGACCGTCGCCAATGTTAACTTGTGTTATAATTCAGTGTTTTATTCTGTTTACTGAAGAAGCCTATAGTAGTTCTGTCAGTGTTTTATTTGATCAACAACTGAAAGACAAAACAAATTACACATACTAGTATATTTCAACAATATGTTTTGTTTTAAGTAGGCCTGTCACAATAATTACATTATTAAAATATCATACAATAAATGGAAACACCCTCAATAATTTAACATATCGAGTCTATTAATGTGAATCTGTATGTTCACTTTGTTTCAAAATGCTATATTTATTCTATTTGATTTTATTTATATTATATTTAAGCCTGCCTGTCATAATAATAATAACTTGAATGATAAATTGTACAATATATGGAGAAATGTTGCTGAACTTGGCCAAAATATCAGTTTTTTTAAAACAACAGCAGTTTTATTTGATTTAATATTATTACTGTATCACACTTTATTATGTTGTGGGTAAAACTGATGTGGGGAGTTGCCAATGCTTTTTGTCCCCTGGGGGCTGCCTTAGTTTTGAGGTAGGGTTGTTTTGGGATTAAAGAGAGCGCCTGTGAGCGAGTTTTTTTTTTTTTTTTTTTTCTTGCTAAGGAGTTCTGATCAGGTGGAGTAAAGTGGAATATTTTGGACTTGTCTTGTCTCGGATGTTTCTCTTTAATTCCTCCAAGTAACACCACAAGGTTACATTACTGTTAATATGTTTTATAAATGTAGTATTTTATTTATTTTTCTGGTGCGCACCATCTGTATTCTCATCTTTTCTCGCTTTATTCTCCCACTTCTCACTGCCTGCTTCTCCTGTGTGGCTCCACCCTCTCGCATCTGCACAGATCTGATTGGTAGAGGAGAGCGCTTGGTGATCTTACAGAACACGTGATTGGTCTGTGAGTTTACTGCGCTGTAAAGTACGTAAACCATAAAGACAATAAAAGTTCTGCTGCTTTAATTGAACACGGTCAGAATTAAATCCTTCTCAGTAGTTTATTGGTTTGGGTCTGCATTGGACAATGTCTGGGTCCGGACTCGGACCGCGGTCCACCTATTAGTGACCTCTGTTTTAGAATAAAGGGAACGGTTTAAAAAGTAGGGTTGAGTATCATTTTTAGTAGATGGATTGAGCATATTGGTCAAGTTTTGGATTTAAAAATAAGGAAAATTTTCCGCCGCCCTCTTCGGGCCATCACACTAGCCCAGCCGAGGTTCAGTATCCCTTACATTTTAAGACAGGTTTACAAGAAATCTAACATAACCACCTGTGACCATTTACAAACTACAATTTGATTATCAGAATGTAATAGGTCTACGTTTGTTGACACTGAAATTATGTGGATATTCCTATATTCCTACTACTTATAATACAGCCTGAATAAAACCCATTTCTAGATATTTACATTAAATCTTTACTTTTTTGGTGTTACTGTGAACTACAAATATACAGAAGTCACGTTAGGTCAATGTTTCTACACCCTGTTCCTGAATATTCTACTGCATATTCTATAGCTGTCTCTGTTTGAAGACACTTAATAAAGTAAGTGGTGGTATGATGTGTCTAATACACTGCTGATATACATAATAATTGAGTATCCAAAGGGGGCTAAAGAATTTTAACAGGTAAACTCAGTAAAGGATAGTTAATTAGCTGATTAGTTGGATCCGCTGGAAAACACAATTTTGGGGCAGTGATCAGGGTTAAGAAACTGCTTTAAAATACAAACATAAAGTACTGTACTAAATTCTGGCCACCCACTACATTTTCTAGATAACTAGTTAGATAAATTAATTTTCGTTCATTATAGTAAGTCCTGCAATCCAAAATTAATAAACACAGTTTGAAAATGAAACAGTTATTGGCTGATCTGGTACATCAGGGCAGGCTGAACATTATATAGAGATTTTTCTCAAACCCTGACCATCTATCTATCTAATTCTAAAGGTAAGCTAACTGAATCACAAGCTGTATTTTATTAAACACACAGTGGGTTTGATCTGTGAGTTTTGATTCAGAGACGAGTATTTTTAACCAGCTATCAGAAACATATCATCACAGTTTACATGGTTAGCTTCGTTACCTTTCTTTTAGAAACATTGTAGTATATCCAGATTAGTTTTAACATCAGCTGCTCCGACTAGCTGCCTGAACACTGACCCTCCTCCGCGCTCCTCAAAACCAGCAAGCTGATTGGCTGTTTCTCCTGAAAGGCGGGACTTTCTTCTTGAACCGGCACCATGATTGGATAAGAAACACACAGCGGTCAGTCGCCTCAATAATAAAGTTTTTAAATTTTTAATATAATATGGGAAATTTACGGGAAAATACTAATACGGGAGGATGGTGGGAAAAAAGGAGTAAAATATGGTAGTTTCCCAGCCAAAACAGAAGACTTGACAGGTATGATTGAGTTTCCTAATCAGTAATGTTTTTTATAATAGAGGGCACAGTTTCAGAGCAGGGTTTGAGTAGTAATATGATTTTGGAGGAGGTTTCAGAGGAGGTATTGGTGTAGATTTATAATAACCGGGGTGAGCTGGTCTTTACTTCATGCTCAGCTCTTTCGGGCTTTGTGCTGCTTTCACTATTGTCTTCATAAAGACGAGCCAGACAGCAATTAACTTCCATTAAGGTTCTTTACCTTTGTTTTAATCTCCCCTTTTACTGTCTGCCTCTTACACACACTTAAAGACATGCATGCCCACACGCACACACACACTTGCACACACAGGCGCAGATGCTTTCTGCAGTCGATGAGGCATGCGCGCATTTGTGTGTCTGGAACAGACAGGATATGGTTTAATTGTGTATGATTGTATGCAACTGGTCTTAATTAAGGAATGGTTGCATGAGTCTTTTCCCCATCAGCCTCTGAGCTTCAGTCTGTGCCTGACAGCCTGTAATACTCAGCACCATCTTACTATTTTTCAGTTATGTTTTTTACACAAACATTTTAGAAAAATATATATATTTAGGTCCTGAGCACCATAGGTGTAAAGCCCTATTGTTCTTGGAATGTTCATTATTATTTATTATTAGTATCATTTTAGTTTTGTATTTTTCATGCCCATTTTTGAGGCATTTCCAATACTCGAAAACTCACTGAACTAGTGACTAGAACTAGTGTTCTGTATTGAGGACAAAAACACATATTTAAGATAGGACATTTATAAACTCTGATTTTGCTCAGTTGCTTCATATGAACCCATTCATGTTGAACTCACTTTAAGTGCGTGTTCTCCTTTCTGGAGATTCTCTGGCATGGCAGCACTAGTCCTTATGAGCGTTTATTTCTGGCATGTTCTCGTGATAAACGTGTCTTTGTAGAGCAGCCATTTGTAGAAGTCGCAATTACAGTCATGTAGTGTGAACCTGGTATAAATTCAACTTCTGGGATTAGTTTGGGAATTCCCAGGCATATTGCTAGAAAGTCATACAGATCTCCACAAACTCATAAAACGTCACAGGCCTATTTGACATAGGCTATTTGGCATAAGCACATTCGTGTTTCGTCAGCTCTCTAGCGCCACTATGAGTGAATGAGCTACTGAGCTCTGAGTATCCTCTTCTGAAGTCTCCGTTGCTCCACCAGCAGCTCGTGTTCAGTAAAACTGAGCTGGATCCTCTTTTAGAGGCTGTACGTGTGACATAAGTACGTAAAGACGTGTGACGTGACCAGAAGAATAAGAACTCCTGCGAAAAGAGACCAGACACCTCAGTTTTTAGAATGAATATATATTAGGCTTAGTAGGAATGGTTAATCCAGCACTCTGGTACCATTAAACACAATATTTTATCCATATTCTTCTCCAAACAGAAATGCTTCTGCTTTAAGCTTAGGTTGAAATTAGGGGTTAGGGTATTAGTTAGAGCTTTAGTTTGAGTTATGATTTAGGTCAGGGTTACGTTTGGTTTGGTTCCAGTTAAGTTTAGGTTTAGCTTTAGTTTTAGGGTTAGGGTTTTAGTTAGAGACTAGGCTGCCTCTTCATGTTCTCAAATAAAACTAGTGACATTTTTGCAGTAGTTTCTTGAAATTAATAATATATATTTTTTTTTATTTTTAAATGTTTTTTTTTTCATATTGCCAAGAATATTGTTATTGCAATAATAACCTGAAATACCCTGATGTATTAATTTAGGACCATATCGCCCACCTCTAACAGACAGAGGCGTGTAATGGCACAGGAGGTATTTCTGGGCTGCCATGCACGAACATTAGGAAAGCACTGAAGTGAAAGGAAAATCACAAACGACTTGTAATGTAATATTAGAGCGTAATATTCCAGATCTGTCTGCTGGAAATTAGATTTGACCTCAGTGGAATTTTCTGTGAAAACATAGTAAAGGATCTGTTTTCTTAAAACAAATGCATTTCTGTATAAAACTAAAACAACACTGAAGGAATATTAAATTAGGAAATCCACAAGGACTTGTTTTTTTTTTGTTTGTTGTAGCCAATAGGAAAGTAAGTAATTATTGTTCCAGGGTTATTTTAATATATATAGTCTTTGTTGTGCACATTATGATATAAATGTATTTTTGTTATTGTAAATTAAATAATTAGACATTAAACATGTCAAAAAGAATGAAAAGAACATTTATTGGTGTGAGTAGGGGGCTGGGTAGGCATGTACTTAGCATTTTGTTGCCATATGGCAACATCATGCACCAGTGCAGCTGCAGCCTGCAGTGCACACAGCGGGAGTAAGCTGGTATTCTGACCACAGGACAGTCTGACCACTTTCCTTGTCTATGTTTAAATACATCCCAGACATAAAAAAAACATACACACAGTCTCCTGACTTTAATATTACATGTGAATAAACAAGCTCTTCAGCAAGATGACCCAGGAAGCCTTTAAAATATAGACCTTATACACTAGATATTGAAAAAGGAAATTGTCAATACATGAATAAAACTGATTTAGACTGATATGAGCAATATTAATTGAGCTACAGATACAGACATAGGGCCCTATTTTAGTGATCTTTAGTGCACCAGTCAATTGTGCATCGTGCAGCTTTTGTATTGTAAGGGGGCAAAAACTTACAAAAAGCCTTGCACAGCTTGAAATGTGCAAAAGATATGTACTAATTTTCTTAATTAATCATGGGTGTGTTTTGGGCGTAACATAAAATAAACCAATCAGTGTGCCAGTTGTCATTCCCTTTAAGAACCAGATGAGCTCTGACTTTGGCGTGTTCGTATCGTAACAGCGCATTGCTTTTTCTTAGCACAGAATACTGACCTGCACATTCACACTGTGAAGATACACCAGCAGCAGCTCATTTAACCCTCTTGTTATGTTACGGGTCAAACTGACCTGTTTTAAAGTTTGAAAATCATGGAAAAATGGAAAGGAGAAGTGAGAGTTTTCCAAACAATAGCTTTTCCATTATAGAGAATAGAGAATTCCTACCTATATATTCAATATATTATGCATTGATTGATTGTTTTGCTCTGTTCTACTGTATAGTGTTGATGATGTTGATGGGGATGATGATGATGATGATGATGGTGATTATTTTAATATGTATTTTTGTATTTTGTTTTTTTAATGCAATGTAAAGCGTCTTTGAGTTTCCTGAAAAGCGCTATAAAAATAAATAAAAAAAATAAAATGTACTACCTATGGTGATCTGAGGTGGATTGAAGGTTATCCAAACAATGGCTGTTCTATTTGCACTGAACCAACAGAAAGGCTACTGTGGCAAGATATCTCAGAAATGTTTGATCCTTTGAACCCCAGCCAATTTTTGTGTTTTTTTTTCTCCATTTTTGCCAGTTCACATTTTACATGTTATAACTAAGTTTTGTTAGGAGAAAGCCACATGTTATTAGTTTTCTTTATTGCAGAAGACACTAAGCTGCTTAATAATGTCATCATTTGTGATGTAATTGCTTTCCGAATTTGTAAATCTTTGTGAAATTGATCATGTTTTGATCAACATTTTACCCAGAGCCAGTTTTTCAGTAATAGTTTTATTTTCAGTAATAGTTAGATTAGATTGTATATTAGTTAAAAGTATAAAGATTTTGATGATAGTTCATAATATGGCTTATTACTGTGACAGAATACTCGAGCAGCACCAGGCAGATTTATTTCTCTAGATATTTCCAACTCTAGGATGCAGATTGCTAAAACATTGGCAGTAATAGCAGGCTAAGAGTTTGAGTAATTTGTGCCAATCTTGACACTTCTGGGTTTATTGAAATGTTATTTGATTTATATCTCATATCAATATTTTACAAGCATTATATTATTTGTCACAGTGTATAAATCATGTTGATGGGTTGACACATTCCTGAATAATTAAACTGTACAGAAAAAATGTGTGATTTTTGATGCATTTGTGACTATGGGGTTCTAAGGGTTAATGATTTTTGCACGGGAAACTAGTCTAAAGCCTGGCAGGGGTTGTGGATAAAAAAAAAAAATAATTAAGTTGAGTAAATGCGAGAGCAGTTTGTGCTCTTGTTTTCTTTAATTTTTAGTGAACGATTTGCAAATCGTGCTCACAAATTCTTTAATTCGTGTTCACAATTGCTGTTATTTCTCTTTCTTTTTTTTTCCTCGAGCAAATGATTTAAAGAAACAGTGTACATTTGGTCTTATATATAGTCTTATAGCTGTATATTTATAAATAATATTTATTTACGTTCAATTTTTGTTAAAAATAAGAAACTAATAAACACTTTATTCCACCACTATGGCAAAATCTGCATGCTGTATTTAAGCATTAATACTGAGCAGGTTATAAATGTAGATAACTGATTATTATCACAGCAAAAAATAATAAAAAATAATTTGCTCGAATTACAGAAATCGTGAGCACGGATTAAATTGCAAATCGTTAACTCAAATTAAAGAAATTGTAAACACGAACTGCTATATCGATTTAATTTTTTATTTTTTAATATATTTTTTATGATTTAATTTTTTATCCACGGCCCAGTATTACATTGCACCCTTCACAATAGTCTTATTTTAGTTTACCTCACCTGCATTCAAAGAAAACTGTGCTCTACCTGTGATTACCTGTGGGAGGCGCCGTCTCACCCAGCGAGATCTTGTTTACCAAACACAGGCCATCTAGTCAAACCGAACAAGAGCTAGTTCAGCCAACAGAGCTGTTTTAGCCACATTAACGTCATTAATAGACCACAACGAGAGGTGATCGACCAAGTTCACGACCATCTGTAGCGTGAGATGTGATAGATGACCACACACACACACACACACTAACACGCACACTAACACACACACGCCCGCCAGACATACACAGCCATCTGCTCCCACAGTGACCCTGCTGCGAATCCTGCGAGCTAACAGACATTCAGACAGACGCACAGGAGGACAAGAGACAAAACAGATGAGAGAAAAAAAAAAACTGAACAAAAAAGAAAAGAAAAAGAAGAAAAAAAAAGAAAGTCCATCAACCTGCATATCACCGCTTTGATTGGATGTAAAGTTGTGTGATTTTGAGTTTTCCCAAGTACCGTATTTTTCACACTATAAGAAGCACCAGATTATAAGGCGCACTATCAATAAACTTCTATTTTCTGATCTGTTTTCATACATAAGGCTCACCGGATTATAAGGCACATTACGTGACACAAGTACACACGTGACACTGTGGCCCGACTGCAGAAATAGAAAAGTGTTCACTACTAGGCCTCACGGGAAGTCCCCATCACCAGGGGCGGATCTAGCCATTTTGGGGCCCTAGGCAAAATATAAACAAGGGGCCCTCATTCTTAAAACACACACGTAAACCAAATAACTAGAGATGGAATGATTGATCGGCAGTGTATCGGTATCGGCCGATTTTCAGCCAAAATATGGTATCGGCGATCGGCAGATATTCTTCTGATTTTAGCCGATCTGATTCAGGAGTTTTGGGTGAAGCAGTTTATCAGAGCTGAGTGTGGTGAAACTGGTGAAACCGGTGAAACTGCTCGCTTACCGGAAGCTGCAGTTCCTCATCCTACAGTTTTCTGTGTAGGAAATAAAGGTTTTAACCCCACTAACCAGATAATACAGCTCTCTACAGTTCATCTTTCAGCCCAAGCAGCTAACAGCAGCTAACAGCAGCCGTCACGAAGTCACTGCTCGGATTACATTATAAACAGGTCAGTTAGCGCGCTGCTAACCTCATGATGTTTATAACTACGGAGTTTAGTGGACACACTGTAACGGTCACTTTAAGTACCTTAGATGAGGCGCATGCGCACTAGAATTCTAATACTGTACGTACAGAGAGAGAGTTGAGATTTTTCTGCGCTAGAAATGCACACCCTCTCCGCTTTTAGACTCTTTGGCCCGTTTTTCTGCGCTAGAAATGCGCACCCTCTCCGCTTTTAGACTCCTTGGCCCGTTTGTCTGCGCTAGAAATGCACACCCTCTCCGCTTTTAGACTCTTTGGCCCGTTTTTCTGCGCTAGAAATGCACACCCTCTCCGCTTTTAGACTCTTTGGCCCGTTTTTCTGCGCTAGAACTGCACACTCTCTCCACCTTTAGACTCTTTTACCCCGTTTTTCTGCGCTAGAAATGCGCACTCTCTCCGCTTTTAGACTCTTTGGCCCGTTTTTCTGCGCTAGAAATGCGCACCCTCTCCACTTTTAGACTCATTGGCCTGATTTTCTGTGCTAGAAATGCGCACTCTCTCCGCTTTTAGACTCTGTGCCCCGTTTTTCTGCGCTAGAAATGCGCACCCTCTCCGCTTTTAGACTCTTTGCCCTGTTTTTCTGTGCTAGAAATGCGCACTCTCTCCGCTTTTAGACTCTGTGCCCCGTTTTTCTGCGCTAGAAATGCGCACTCTCTCCGCTTTTAGACTCTTTGGCCCGTTTTTCTGCGCTAGAAATGCGCACCCTCTCCGCTTTTAGACTCTTTGGCCCGTTTTTCTGCGCTAGAACTGCGCACTCTCTCCACCTTTAGACTCTTTTACCCCGTTTTTCTGCGCTAGAAATGCGCACCCTCTCCACTTTTAGACTCATTGGCCTGATTTTCTGTGCTAGAAATGCGCACTCTCTCCGCTTTTAGACTCTGTGCCCCGTTTTTCTGCGCTAGAAATGCGCACCCTCTCCGCTTTTAGACTCTTTGCCCTGTTTTTCTGTGCTAGAAATGCGCACTCTCTCCGCTTTTAGACTCTGTGCCCCGTTTTTCTGCGCTAGAAATGCGCACCCTCTCCGCTTTTAGACTCCTTTGCCACGTTTTTCTGTGCTAGAAATGCGCACTCTCTCCGCTTTTAGACTCTGTGCCCCGTTTTTCTGCGCTAGAAATGCGCACTCTCTCCGCTTTTAGACTCCTTTGCCACGTTTTTCTGCGCTAGAAATGAGCACCCTCTCCGCTTTTAGACTCTTTGCCCTGTTTTTCTGTGCTAGAAATGCGCACCCTCTCCGCTTTTAGACTCTTTGGCCCGTTTCTGACACCGAGCGTTCAAACTTTGAATCTCACATTATAAAAACCTGCTTAACAGTGGGCCTCACGGGCCGCTCCAAAACAGGAAATGGGCCGCAAATGGCTCGCAGGCCGTAGTTTGGACACCCCTGGTTTAGCAGAACCACTTTCATAACTCCGCTTCATTTTCACTGTGGCAGCTGTCACTCTAGTCGCGTACAGTTCCCGCTGTTTTGGTTTGAAGTCACGTCGTGTGGCACATTGCTACGTCATCATATTATGGACTAGTTCAATGCAAGCAACGGAGGGGGTATGAGTGTTTGGACAATTAGTATTTAGACATTAATTCGGTATTCTACTGATATTTCTGTTGTTTTTTTAATAGAAATGTTTTTTCTTTACTTTACATAAGTAACAAATTAACATTGTTTTTGGTGTATTTACTGTAGCTGGGATGGTCAGATTTGGGGGCACCTATGGAGGACAGATTTGGTCGAGGCCCTAGGCAAATGCTTAGGTTTGCCTAATTAAAGAACCGCCTCTGCCCATCACCCAATATCAGACCTCGCTCCAGCTGTTATTAAGGATTATTAACGCCGCCTTGACATTAACATTTCACAAGTTGACAAGAAAA
Organism: Astyanax mexicanus; assembly: GCF_023375975.1. Taxonomy (NCBI): domain Eukaryota; kingdom Metazoa; phylum Chordata; class Actinopteri; order Characiformes; family Acestrorhamphidae; genus Astyanax; species Astyanax mexicanus. The sequence continues at coordinate 42,525,403 of NC_064416.1, read as the reverse complement.
CACCTCAAAACTAAATGTACAACATTTACATTTCATAAACAACGTACATGCCGGTGTCCTTATGTATATATGTAGGCATCTATATAAATATATAATTAATAAAGATATATATATATATATATATAAATAATAAAGATATCTAGTGTAATATTTAGGGTATATGGGTATATATCTATATATAATTGTAATAATGTAAACAGAGAGTAATGCAGTGAGTAATGTTTTTTTTTTTGTCCTGGTAATGTTGAAACACACACACACACACACTCACACACACACACTCTCTCTCTCTCTCTCTCTCTCTGCTGGCTGGTTAAAAGACAAGTGCTTTTCCTCTCCTGGTGTTTTCTTAGGCACCAGGAACTCTGAGCCAATGAGAGAGAGAGACACACAAGGAAGAGAGGGAGGGGACGAGGGAGGGAGTGAAAAGCAGTGTGTGATAGAGAGAGAGAGAGGGAGAGTCAGTAAAGACAACGAAGCGGCAGTGAAAGAACAGGCAGTCTGACTGAGGAGGGGAAAAAAGAGGGAGCGTGAGAGAAAGAGAGAGAGAGAGGGAGGAAGAGAGAGAGAGCAAAGAAGTGAGCGCTCTCAGTGTCAGTTACATTCTAGCCACGGACAGCTGCCGTGTTGGAGCCAGAAGAGGAGAGGGAAAGAGAGAGAGAGAGTTCTCACAGCTGAGAGAGGAAGAGAAGAGAAGAGTAGAGAAAAGAGTAGAGAAAAGAGAAGAGAAGAGAAGAGAAGAGAAGAGAAGAGAAGAGAAGAGAGAGAAATCTTTTTGGGTGAAAAATGGATTCTGATTCCGGGGAGCTGAGTGAAGGAGAGCTGTCTCCAGGTAAAGACTCACATTTTCATTTTTCTGTTTATCTCCTCCTTCGCTCCTCTCCTCCTCCCGTCTCTGACCTCATGCTGGTCCAGTCTTTTTTACCGTGGGTTTTAAGAAGATGTGTGCATGTGTGAGAGAGAGAGAGAGAGAGAGAGATAGAAACAGAGAGAGAGAGAGAGAGAGAGAGAGAGCAAGAGAGCAAGAGAGCGAAAGATGGAATATAAATTAAATGCTCGAGTTTCTGCAGGTTTATGATTGGTTGTCTCATGCTGACTGAAGTGGGGAGAGGGAGAGAGGGGTGTAAAACTTATGATTATAATAACATGACTGAATAATGAAGAGAAAAGGAGAGGAGAGGGACAGAAAGAGAGGGGAAGGAGAAGTAAAAAGAGGTTTTGCAGGTTTATGAGCTGCTCTCCTTTCTGACTGTGGCAGAAAAAGAGAGAGAGAGAGAGTGATTAAATGACAACAATAATAACGCAACTTTTAAATGAGAGAAAAACAACAGAGAAAAAAAAAGAAGAGGGTAAAGGGAAAAGAGTGAAAAAGAAGTGTGAGTGGGTGACTGAGAGAGAGAGAGAGAGAGAGAAGGTGGAAAACTTCATATGATCACAATAATAACATTACTTTAAATAAGAGAGAGAGAGAAAGGAAGACACTAAAGGAAAAAAGAGAAAGAATGAGAAATACAGAAATATGAGAGAGGGAGAGTGTGTGTGTGTAAGAAACAGAAAGAGAGAGAGAGCGGAAGATGGAATTAAAATGAAAGGGCTAGAGGTTCTGCAGGTTTATGAGCAGCTCTTCTTTCTGACTGTGGCAGAGAGAGAGAAAGAGAGAGAGAGAGAAAGAGAGAGAGTGATTATATGACAACAATAATAACGCAACTTTAAAGGAGAGAAAAGCAAGAGAGAAAAAGAAAAGAAGAGGGTGAAGAGAAAAGAGTCAAAAAGGAGTGCGAGTGAGTGACTGAGAGAAAGAGAGTGTGGAAAACTTCATATGATCACAATAATAACTATTTTGAATGAAAGAGAGAAAGGTAGACAGAAAAAAGAGAAAGAATGAGAAATACAGAAATATGAGCGAGAGGGAGAGAGTGTGTGTGTGTAAGAAACAGAAAGAGAGAGAGAGGGAGAGCGGAAGATGGAATAAAAATGAAAGGCTAGATTCTGCAGGTTTATGAGCGGCTCTCCTTTCTGACAGACAGAGAGACGGACAGAAAGAGAGAGAGGAAGAGAGAGAGAGTGATTATATGACAACAATAATAACGCAACTGTAAAGGAGAGAAAAACGAGAGAGAAAAAGAAAGAAGAGGGTGAAAAGAAAAGTCAAAAAGGAGTGCGAGTGAGTGACTGAGAGAAAGAGAGGGTGGAAAACTTCATATGATCACAATAATAACTATTTTGAATGAAAGAGAGAAAGGTAGACAGAAAAAAGAGAAAGAATGAGAAATACAGAAATATGAGAGAGAGGTAGTGTGTGTGTGTGTGTGTGTGTGTGTGTGTGTGTGTGTGTAAGACAGAAAAAGAGAGAGAGAGAGCGGAAGATGGAATAAAAATGAAAGGCTAGAGGTTCTGCAGATTTATGAGCAGCTCTCCTTTCTGACAGACAGACAGACAGACAGACGGACAGAGAGAGACAGAGTGAGAGAGAGAGATGTTATATGACAAAAATAATAATGCAAATTTGAATGAGAGAAGGAGAAAAACAAGATAGGAAAGGAAAGAAAGAAGAGGATGTTGCACAAGACAGGGAAAAGAGAGAAAAAGGAGTGTGTGTGGGTGAGAAAAGGAAGAGAGAGAGGGTGGACAACTTCATTAAATCGCAATAATATTATTTTGAATGAATGAGAGAAAGGAAGACACTAAGGGAGAAAAAGAGAAAAAAAATGAGAGAGAGATTTTACCTACTGAAAAACAAGTATTCCCATTTTTGACAATTTTTTGTTTATTGGGTAATTCAAACATTTCTATAGGAATGGACCAAGAGAAATGATCCAAAATTACTGGAAATAAACTTTTTTTTTTTCTTTTACATTGACTTCCATTGAAGGGTAAGAAGACTATATCTCTCTCCTGTAAAACTGCTGTTTTGAAATGCATGTTTTTCATTGGACAGCGACAATATGTTGTATGAACATATTACTATACATATCTAGACACCAGCTAGGGAGTTTGAATGGATGTTTGTCTGTCCACTTTGTCCAGCTTTCCAGCATTAACAGCTTCTGTTGTTCTGGTATCAGTATCATCCTCACATCCTGGAACATCCTGTTTGCAAAGAAAACTCTAGCCAGACACAGCCGGTCTCGATCATTAACACCTACTGCTCTGTGCACTGTAGATGGTAATGTCTTCTAAGACATCCCATTCTATGATATATGTTTCAGAAATAGAAAAGTCTCATCCACCTGGTACTCACTTCTGAGCTTTCATGGGAATTCCAAAAATTCATGCTGCCTTGCCATGAGCACACTGGCCAGAGTTCAGCCTCACTTACAAGATCTTACCTCTCAACTTACATGTGTGGGTGTTTCCAAATCCTTTGTACTTCAGAGGGAACAAATCTAACCCTGTAAAGACCAATATTATACCTTTGAGGGTACAATTATGAAGAGTGTACCTTTGAGTACAAACAGGTACTTTTTAGAGTGATGTGTGGTGTGTGTGTGTGTATGTGTGTTCTAAAGTGGAATAATTAAGATTCACTTACTCATTTTTAACCCTAAAAAAAAAGAATTCCGTTAAAAGCATCCCAACAAACCACACACGCAGACACATATACAAACATTAGTGTGTGTAATGGTGTGTGTGTGATAACCAGTTGAACATGTTCCCTCTGATATTGTGTAGTGCCACCATACAGCATGCAACACACAACATCAACACTGCACAAGCTTCTAGCCCAAAATATGTGTTAGTAGTGTAGCAGCATTATAACATGGCGTGTAAAAATGAGTGATTATCATATTAGTATTAAAACATGCAGCCAAACAAAGAATCACATTAGTTGGCTCCTTATTTTTACAGTTTAAAAAAAACATCAATCAATCAATAAAACAATTCGTTTTGATATAATCAGACTAATCCCTAACGAAAATAAATAGTATCTGAAAAAAAGAAAAAAGAGCTTTGTAATTTATTTGTTTTCAAAATTAAAAATAAAAAGCATTTATATAGACTTCTAATTATGAACGGTGTTAGGTTTTAAAGGAGAAATCCAATATAAAATGGACTTGGGTTGTTAATTAGCCCACCATCGTTCACCCTTAGCATTCCTAAATACAGCGCTTTTAGCCGATGCTCCCAATAGGTTCACAATGCGTGTGATAGGGACAAATCAGTACCCATGCAAAGAAATCACTATTTTTACACCATTAACAACAAGCTCAAAGCATCTTCATACTTTATTGGTTGAATTCTGAGGCTCTCATATTTAAAAACAAGGCCCTGATTACTTTAAAAGTGCACAGATATTTTATTACAAACGTTGTCTGTCTGCCTGCCATGAACTCTAGTTCACTCACTAAAGACTCCACTTCCCAACATGCACCTGCGCCAAACCCCCTGGACATGCCTGATCATGTAAGGCTTTGTCGTTCTAACTCGCCGGCCTTCTAATCATTCACACCCGGTCCTCCTAGTATAAATAGCATCCTGTTTACCCTTCTAGTTGCTTGGTATTGAACTTAGTTTACTAGCTCTTCTACCCAGTGTTTCTGTTGTGTTTATCCATGTGTTTTCTTTTTCGACCTGTTGGTATGTTGCTTCCTCTGCTGCACTTTCGTTACTGACCATTCCTATAAGTTTAGGCTTATATTTAATCAATTGTGTGATTGGTATCCGTGTGTGTCTAGCCTGTGTTTGGCCACTCTGACAGTAGTAAAAGGGAGCAGATTACAAAATGAATCGTGAAAATGCTTGTGAAAATTCCAGTTGTTGCTGAAATTATCTCTTTAATATTCACGCATATCCACAGAATAATTTTTTTTATTATTATTTCCTCAATTCAAAGTTAACAGCTTAATCAAAAGCTCTCTAAACTCACTTCTGTATCAGTTAACTTGTAAGTTAAGACAGTTCAAAAGCATCATTGAATGAACTGCAGCTAAAATTACTCAAATATTATATGCAAGATGTCGTCCCTCCTCCATTTTTTACCGTTCACATCATCTTTTTAGGATCTAAAAATGCATTTTTCGTCAAATAAATTCCTCAAACAAAGGGAAGTTTCTGAAAATGCTGATTGATAAGATCAGATTTGAATTTATGATCCCCACACACTTAATAAGCAGCAGTTAGACTGTAGGGCCACCCTAGAGCTGTGAAATTACACTACAGTAGAAACACATTTCTGAGTAAATTTACCATTTTCTTTCACAGGTCGGAACACAGCAGTAACTATAACTGTGAACAGAATAATAAAAATCTAAAATCATAATAAAAAATTAAACTGGCTTTTAACCAGTTATATTGGTGGGCGACTCCACAGCTGTATATTTGGACTGCTGTAAGACACAGTTCTCAGTGAACTGACCTTTTTCCTTGGTTCTTGAACACAGAAATATACAGTAGCTGTGTGGTTTTATAGTTCTAGGGCGGCACTGCTGTCTAACTGCCTGCTTTGGGTATAAAACAGGAGATCTTAAAGTGTCAGTCTGTATTATTTGTTTCTAAACTGAAAGAAGAAGCATTTCTGAGTTGAGATATAGGGATAAAATATTCTATATTTAATGGTACCAGTGTTCTGAAATGACCATCTCTGCTAAGCCTAATAATATATTCATTCTAAAAACTGCGGTGTCGGGTTGCTTTTTGCGGGAGACGTCACACGTACAGCCTCTAAAAGAGGATCTGGCTCAGTTTTACTGAACGCGAGCGGCTGGTGGAGCAATGGAGACTTCAGAAGAGAAACTCAGACCTCAGTAGCTCATTCACTCATAGTAAAACAAAGAAACGAAGAAATGAAGTTTCTGACTGAGCTTACTTTCTCTGACTGAACATAAACTGGAATCGGAAAGGAGACCGCATCACACCCTCCCAGTTTAAAATGATTCTTCCGCATGCTCAGTGCAATTACCCATTCGCACCAGAGAGGACCCTCAATACCAAAACTTACAGACATCAGCTTTAAGCTTGAATCCCTTCATCTCCCTTCTTAATCATGAGTCTGAAAAAATAAGACGTTCCATCCTCTGATTGGGAGTTAAGAGTCCTAATAAATTTCAGAAACAATTCAATATGTATTGTTAACCTAGCTCGGATGCAAAAGTAATGAAATGTTATTTGGATTTGGTAGAACTTTTAATTGAAGTTGAGACAATGTTCTGATGGAGAGAAGTGTAAAGAGAGGTTTAGACCCCATTTAATGTGTGTGAATGAGTGTATAAGGGTGTGTGTGTGTGTGTGTGTGTGTGTGTGTGTGTGAATGCCAGCATCCTGGCAGTCTGGAATGGACAGCGCCAGACACACCGCAGCCGACACACACACACACACACACACTCGCACACTCTCTCAAACTCGCGCACTCTACTGTCTTTTATGTTTTCTTTTCCACAGACTGATCCAAAAACTACCAGCGACCCATTACTTCATTACTGCTCTCTTTCTTCTTCCTCCCTTTCTTTTCTATCTGTATCTCTGTCTTGCTGTTTTTCCCTCTCTTTGTTTGGGAGATTTTGGTGCGAAAGTTTCCAAAACTTTTTCAAAGAAATACAGTCAGAGAACCCACTGAACTACACACACACACACACACACACACACACACACACATACACACACACACACACACACACTCTCTCTCCTGTTTCTTGTTCTGTTTGAACACACAAATACTTTTCTACTTTTTAACGAAGCGTGATGATCAGGCGTGTGTGTGAGAGATATTTATCATTCCTCACCAGCGGCCAGAAATCTCTCACTTCAAAGTGGACTCACCCGTGGTTTGCTGGCATCTTTCTCTCCTTCTCTCTCTCTCTCTCTCTCTCTCTCTCTCTCACACACACACACACACACACACACACACACTTCCTCATTCGTTAAAAAGTGGAAAAGTGTGTGTATGTTCAAACGGAACAAAGAAGAGATGACAGGAATGTGTGTGTGTGTGTGTAGTTCTCTTTCTCATTCGTTCACTACCGAGAGAGAGAGAGAGAGACATATAGATTTGCTCCATAAAGCGATCAAAACATGTACACACACACACACACAAACACACACACACACACACACACACACACACTTCTTTGGTGGTTATCTATCCGAGGAAATGAACTGGAGGAGTGTAAACCATCAGCCCAGTTACATACCCACCCACTCACACACGCACACACGCACACACACACACGCACACACACGTACACACACACACACACACACACACACACACGTCGTGTGCTGCTCTTTTTTCAGCTGGTTCCAAATTCTCTAAGGTTTCAGTCACTGGTTAGTCAGCTCTTACAGGCAGCCTCTCATTACACACACACACACACACACACACACATTTACAACAGCAGAGAGAGACAGATAGAGACCTATACACTTCAATAGACATCCCACAAACGTGTTCTTTCATTAGGGAAGCAGTTGCACCACCAGAGCTGCAGATCTGGATGGACCTGTAAAAATCGTGGGTGGTCCAAACACAGCAGTAACCATAACTGTAAACAGAATAATAAAAAAATTCTGAATTCATCATAAAAATGAAACTGGCTTTATTTAATCCGTTTAGACTGGAGGGCCACTCCAGAGCTGCATAATTCTACTGCAGTAAAACACTGTTCTACCAGGAAGACGGGAGGCACTAGAGGCAAGTGTGACATGATGATAACAGATTTAATTTCAATAGTATTACATAGTCATTTGCGATAGAGCACTTGTACTTTTTACTATTTATATACATCCCTTATTGTCCCAAATATCTCTTTTTCTTACTAGTATCTCTCTCCCTCTCTCTTTCCATCTCTCTCATACTTTATTTCCATCTCTCTCTCTCTCTCTCTCTGCCAAAGGTAGAAAAAATTGAAAATACTCTGCACTGGAAAAGCAGAGTCAGAAGTTTTCCTCACACTGGTAGCAAAGACAGGATATGGGCTATAAACACGCCATGACTTCGCAACTGTGTGTGTGTGTGTGTGTGTGTGTGTGTGTGTTAGTTTCCTGTTCAGTCTTTTCTAAAGAGTAAAGGAGGAGAATCAGTAGTAATTGGGGCTGAGTGAGGGCAGCGTTTCTGCTGAGATATGGAAATATTTAAGGCCGCATTTTACAGGCAGTGTTCATAAACTCCACCATTCCCCCACCGTCTTACTTCCTTTCTTTCTTTCTCTCTCTCTCTCTCTCTCCCTCTCCCTCTCTTTCTCTCTTTTGAGTTATAACCACAGTTATTTCCCTCTCATTAGGCTGTGGGAGAGTAAGCGATGTCAGGCAGCAGAATGTGTGCAGTGCAATTGGGTACCACAGTACAGCTCATCTCTGTGAACATTTTTTAGCAGTGTGGAATTACAGCTAATTGCAGTGCATTGTTTCATATCGGGATGATACAGTTGCAAGAAAAAGTATGTAAACTCTTTGGGATTACTTGGATTTCTGCATAAATTGGTCATTAAATGTGTTCTGATCTTCATCTAAGTCACCACAATAGACAGAGTCTGCTTAAACTAAAACCTCACAAAAAATGATATGTTTGCATGATTTTATTGAACACATCATGTTAACATTCACAGTGCAGGGCTAAAAAAATGTTTGAACCCTTAGGCTAATTACTTTTCTAAGAGCTAATTGGAGCCAGGATGTGATGAGATTGAACACCAGTTTTGAGTTTGCTGTTCTTAAGAAGCATTGCTTGATGTGAATCATGCCTCGCACAAAAGATCAAGCTCTCAGAATACCTACGTTCAAGAATTGTTGACTTGCATGAAGCTGGAAAGGGTTACAAAAGTATCTCTAAAAGCCTTGATGTTCATGTCGCTCTCCAAATGGAGAAAGTTCAGCACTGTTGCTGCTCTCTCTAGGTGTGGTAAAGTCCTGTAAAGATGACTGTAAGAGCACAGCACAGAATGATCAATGAGGTGAGGAAGAATCCTAGAGTGTCAGCTGAAGACTTAGAGAAATCTCTGGCACATGCTCACATTTTTGTAGACAAATCTACAATAAGAAAAACATTAAACAAGAATGGAGTTCATGGGAGGACACCACAGAGGAAGCACATAAAAACATAGACGTAAATCAACAACCGAACGACTTCAACAGAAGAAAATACGTCTTCTGGAGAGTCCTGACCTCCTGAACCCAATTGGGATGCTGTGGCATCATGACCTCAAGAGAGAGATTCACACCAGATATCCCATAATATTATAGCTGAACTGAAACAGTTTAGTGAAGAGGAATGATCCAGAATTCCTCCTGACTGTTGTCAGGTCTGATCTGCGGCTACAGGAAACGATTGGTTAAGGTTTCTGCTGCTAAAGGAGGATCAACCAGTTATTAAATCCAAAGATTCACATACTTTTTCCCCTCACTGTGAATATTAAAATGTTTTCAATGTATTCAATAAAAGCATGCAAACATATAAATTTTTTGTGTGATATTAGTTTAAGTAGACTGAGTTTGTCTATTGTTGTGACTTAGATGAAGATCAGAACACATTTAAAGACCAATTTATACAGGAATCCAGGTAATCCCAAAGGGTTCACATAGTTTTTCCCGCAACTGTATGTTATTGTCTGTTTTGCGAGGGTTCTCCAGTCATAGAGTGCACGCTCTGTTGGGTTAAGGCCTGGTTTCTGACTCTGCCAGTCTAAAACCTTCTACGTTCTTCTCCTGAATAACTCGTTTGCTGTGTTGGCAGTGTGTTTGGGTTTTGGTATTCATGCATGATGAATGTCCTTCCTATTAGACTGGAGGTGTGTTAGACTTTAAATTCGTTCTACTGCCGCTAGGGCCAGGCAATATACCTCAGCACTTTTAAGCACTTTTATTTGCGCTTTATAACATGGAGCATTATCCTGCTGGAAGTAGCATCAGAAGATACAGCTACACTGTGATCATAAAGGGTCATGATGCTCAATTGGTACTAATGAGCTCAAAGTGTGGCAGGAAAATCACCCCCACACCATTTCAGCACCACCACCAGCCTGAACCATTTCTGTTGTTTGATTAAAAAAAGGCTCGTTTCCTCCCTTAGACAGCTCTCTGGTCTTAGTACTGGTTGTCCTTTTTTTTTTTTTGGCCCTGCTCACTCCGGGTGGGTAGATGGCGCTCTCTCCCCACTTTACTAATGGGTGATGTCCACAGCACAGTGCATCTGTGAGCTGATGTATCGGAACCGAGTCGCTGCGCTTTCCTCCAAGTGTTAGCACTGTGATGCTGCTCGGCAATGCTGCGTCAGCAGCAGCTTGAAAAGAAGCGGTGGCTGACTTCACATGTATCAGAGGAAGCATGTGTTAGTCTTCACCCTCCTGGTGTGTTGGGGCATCACTAGTGAGAGGGTGAGTCCTAATGAGTGGGTTGGCTAATTGACCGTGTAAATTGGGGAGAAAATGGGAAAAAATAAAAATAAAAGGAAAAAAAATACTGGTTTTCCTTAATAATAAATGCAGTTATGCAGCAGTTGTTGAATATGCAGGTGTAAATAATTTCATATCACATCGTCTGCAGACAACATTTTGTCATGTTTTTATTCTCAATCACGAGTTTGGAGGAAAAATTTAATTAAAAATATATATTTATGATATATTATAGTCCTTACGCTATATCAATGTATTAGCCAATGCCATAAACAAGTAAATTATCACTAATAATACCACTATTAATAACCATATAGCAATGTTACAACAGTCTCATAATCTGAAATAACAGGTGTATTGATTAGATTTAAGATGAACTATCTCTATTTCTATCATTTTCATCATGACTGTAGTATCAAATAATAAAAACACGATTTAATCTGTTACAAATACACACACACACACGCACACACACACGCACGCACGCACACACACAGTACAGCTCACACTTTCAGAACAAAGCACACACTTGTAACTGCCGTGTTCGGAGCTCTCAGCTTTGTTTGTGTTGTGCGTAATCGAGTACGTAACCGCATTATCCTGAGAGACCACCGCTGCCGGGACTATTGGGTCTCTGTAGTAATTTACACACACACACACACACACACACACACACACACACACACACACACACACACACACACACACACACACACACACACAGAGTTGTGCTCTCTCTTACAGGACAAACATAACAGTGGGCTATTGACGATGTTATTAGAACTTCAAAAACAGCTGAGCTACATCACACACACACTTACACACACACACACACACACACACACACACACACACACACACACACACACACACACACACTTTTATGACGATACACTTCTGCTTTTTTCAGGCCAGCGCTGATTTACAGCCAGTTTATAGAGGAGTTATAATTATGAAAGCATCCATTTAGAGCTGAGTTGCAGTCAATGAGTCACCACGGAGACCCACACACACACACACACACACACATTCACACACAGTGCAGAGTTATGGAAAAGCTGGCAGCGTTCACAGAGCTGAAGGCTCTTCTGGAGATGAAGGCACACACACTGAGACTGTGTGTGTGTGTGTGTGTGTGTGTGTGTGTGTGTGTGTGTGTGTGTGTTGCGAGTGTCACTGTGGCTTCCGCTTTTTTGTGATGCAACCTGTCAAGTAGACACTGTGTGTGTGTTTGTGTATGAGAGAGAGAGAGAATGAGAGAGAGAGAATGAGAGAGAGAGAATGAGAGAGAGAATATGAGAAAGAGAAAATAAGAGAATATGAGAGAGAGAGAAAGAAAATGAGAGAGAGAATTAAAGAGAGAAAGAATGAGAGAGAATATGAGAGAGAGAGTGAGAGAGAGAGAGAGAATGAGAGAGAGAATGAGAGAGAGAATGAGAGAGAGAATGAGAGAGAGAATGAGAGAGAGAATGAGAGAGAGAACGAGAGAGAGAGAATGAGAGAGAGAATATGAGAGAGAGAGAGAGAGAGAGAGAGAGAGAGAATGAGAGAGAGAATATGAGAGAGAGACAATAAGAGAATATGAGAGAGAGAGAATGAGAGAGAGAAAGAAAATGAGAGAGAGAATTAAAGAGAGAAAGAATGAGAGAGAGAGAATATGAGAGAGAGAATGAGAGAGAGAGAGAATGAGAGAGAGAATGAGAATGAGAGAGAGAGAATGAGAATGAGAGAGAGAGAATGAGAATGAGAGAGAGAGAGAATGAGGGAGAATGAGAGAATGAGGGAGAATGAGAGAATGAGAGAGAGAATGAGAGAGAGAATGAGAGAGAGAATGAGAGAGGGAGAATGAGAGAGAGAGAGAATAAGAGAAAGAGAATGAGAGAGAGAGAGATTGACCAAAAAGGAGTGTGAAAAAGAGTGAAAGAAATGGGTGAGAATGGGCAGGAGAGAAAGAGAAAGGGAGGAAAAAGAGGAAAAAGACAAAAATAGAGAGAAGGGTAGGTGGAAGTGATGGGGGAAGTGAGAGAGAGATAAAAGAGGACAAATATAGAGAAAGAAACACACAAAAAAAATAAAAAAATAAACAAAATAAACACAAAAAAGAGAGAGAAAAATAGATACAATAATATATATATATATATATATATATATATATATATATATATATATATATATATATATTATATAGAGAGAAACATAGAAAACACCAGAGAAAATGCTGAAAGAGAGAGAAAGAAGAAGGAGAAAAGGACAAAAAGAACAGATGAGAGGAACATAAGGTAAGAGGGAAGAACAGAAAAAGAGAGATTGAGAGGCAGAGAAGAGAAAGACGGCGACGAAAAGAAGAGGGAAAGAGAAATAAAAGATAGGATGGATGAGAGAGAGAGAGAGAGAGAGAGAGAGAGAGAAAAGGCTTGAGGTTGAGTGTGAGGCTGAAAATGAGAGAGAGAAAGAAAGAGACAGTAAGAGAGTGAGAGAGAGACTCTTTTCGCTGGAAGGCCGGTGGTTGGAGGAAGTGGGAGTGAAAGTTTGGCCTTTATTAAAATGAAGATGAAACCCATCTGCTTTGACTCACAGCTTCCTTATAGATGCTCTCACTAACATTCAACTCATTTTATCTGTTTATTTGACTGTCTGTTTAATGCAAGCTAAAGGTAAATGATTCTCTGTGGAGTCTAACCCTAAACCAACCCTAAAACCTTAACCTTAAACCCTAATATTACCCTCAACCTTAAATCTAACCCTAAACCTAACCTTTAAAGAGCCAGGTTAAGGTTAGGTCTAGGATTAGGTTTAGGCTTAGATTCAACAGTAGGGGTGTCACGATTCTCTAAATCCTTGATTCGATTCTTGATTTTCTTTTTTCTTTTTCTTTTTTCTTTACAGCAGAGAGGTCTATGCCAGTTTTAGATTAGTCTATGGTCAGTCATTGGTTTGATTCATCAAATTTACAATATCTTATTTTAAAAGGTGGGCTTGATATAAGTGATGCAAAGTGATACAAGTGATCTGTAATACACCACATTAGGCACTAATGGTCAAATTTTAATAATTTAATTAAGATATATATGCAACGCCATCTAGTGGCTTTTTTTGGTAGCAGCAGTGTGCATTATTAAAACAGCAATGTGCAACATAACAAAATAAATAATATAAAAATACAGGAACAGTCATGTACAAAATAATAGAACAATTAGAGCCTAAACAAACTGAACTCCATCCTACTATAACAGTTAAACATGAAAAATATGACTTTTTCTTTAATAAAGATATATTATTAACTTCATCTGAGAGAAAGATGCTCCTTAAGGTACCAAAACTATTAAGATATTTGAGGCTAGACAAAACAACTGTTATTTTTATATTTTCAAGTTTTTCTTTAAGAAGATGAGAATGTCCACATTCTCTGGAGAAAGGACTGCTCTTTGAGCTACAGTGTGCGGCGCCATTTGCGGGAGGGATCCCCGATCCTCTTTTTGACTTCGAGGCCCGATCATGACAATTTCAATCGATTTCGATGAAATACCGAAATCGTGACACTCCTATTTAACAGACAATCATTTTCTTTTAGCTTAGAGTTCAGTTTCATCTACAATGCAAATACTTTGTTCCCTTACTCAAGTAAAAAAAGCTGTTTTTCTATACTTTACTGGAGTAATTGCTATTTAAATGCCTTTTTACTTGGAGGAAAAGTATTAACATGTACTATTCCGACTCCCTATTGGTTTATCACACCTGCACACGCACCCCTCCACCCCCCCCCCCCCCCACCCACACACACTCCAGCTAGAACATAGTCCAACTAAGCTTCTTTAATATATTTACTTTATTCTACTAAAATACATTCATTTACAATCAGCATATATGCAGCTGAAACAGGGAGGGAGTATCTACCTTAACATTTTAATAATAGAACATTATAGACATTATGGAGGGGGGTAGTGCACTATAGGACTTATAGCTTTTGTGCTCAATGCTTAATTACTTTTACTTTTATACTTTAGGTAGTTTTGAAAGCAGTACTTTTACACTTTTACTTAAAGAGTAAAAAGCTTGAGTTGATGCTTCAACTTCTACAGAAGTATTTTATTAAACCCTAGTATCTATACTTCTACCTACAGAGTAATGAATTTCAATACTTTCAACATTGATCCACAACATTTGTGTGGATCTGAACACAGAACAGTGAGGGTGGCGCAACAGTCTAACTGCTGCTCAATGAATGAGATCATAAATACTATCTCCAGTAGGCAGTACTTTCCTAGTTATTTGTTCAGAATGGCCAGAACTTTTTATTATTTTATTCATGGCCGTTTTTTAAAAACGAAACTAACTTGGCTGCTTTGAGGTAGCAGGCGCGGCACGAGGTGGACATAATTACAGCACTGCGTTCTCACTTATATTCAGCACTTTATGTAATGGCAGCTCTATTTCAGGCTACAAGCTTTCCAGCACTTTCCCGGTGAGCAGGAGTGTAAAGTCAGAGGCTGAGAATCTTCTGGCTGTTAAATAAAAGCTGGTCTGATAGCTTTTACAGCGTCTGCTGACGGACTCTGATCTCACGCTCTCCACAGTGGAGCTCGCACACTCTCCAAAAGCTATAAAAACACTCCACCTGAAGTGAACTCCAGCGTTTTTACAGCTCCGGGCTGCAGACGGACAATACAGCACAATACAGCATGAACCTGACTGGTCAGAAAACATAGAAAACAGCAGAAAAAGCACATAAACACACTCTAAAACACACTGCATTCTGTGTTCTTTTATATACGAGTGTGTTAAAGAGCTGCTGTGCTCCACCTTACTCAACATCTAACCTAAAAGAGCTAATGCTCTGCAGCCTTCCTGCATTTTATTGATCCGCTGAGGTAGGGCTGGGCGATATGGGAAAAAAATCGTATCACACTCACACTTAAAGGCTTCTTTTTACTCATAAGTGACAGAATAAGGGAGTTATGGCTAAGCTTACTAGCAGCTCAGAGTCTTGTGGACAGACACTAGGATGTTCACATCTTGCCAGGTGGGTACAAGGTACTCAGACAGCTTTTAAATTAATTTAAAAAAGTCATTATACATCCACACAGGTCCCGAACCGCCCCACATGTTTTCCCCTTAAAACAAGTACAAGAGGACAAATATATAAACAAAAAATTATTTGTCTGTTTAAATTAAATTGCAATAGCACTTGGATTTTTAATAAAAATTATATGTTAAATCAAAGGATTATTCCCCTCACTGAATGCAGGCAACTACATAAAGCAAAATACAAGAGTATATCACATTGTTCATTTTGACAGGTGATTTTGATACAGTTTTAGTCTTAGTCTTTTGACTAAAATGTATAATGTATATACATTATGTAAATGCAGTGGCGTGCACAGACATTTGGGGGGGCAAGTGCTCAGGGGGGAAAAAGGGCACTTTTTAGCGCACGTGGAACACTTCATTATAAAAAACATGAATATCAACATGCCCACTTAATTTTACTGCCCCCCCCCCCCCCCCCCCCCAAGCAAATCAGTCCAGAACCGGGGCTGTATGTGGTCGTCCTCACGTTATCTATCACTGATTCAGGCTAGAGCAGCTAGTTTATCTGGTGACCAGTTGGCTAAAGATGCTTAGTAGTTTGGTGCTGTATGAGACATTTTACTGCACAACAAAATAATTTCACGTTGGGCTTAGAGGGCAAACGGTAGGATTTTACTTGATGTGTATGTTACCTGGCTGGTGGGACAGGGGGGAGAAGAAGCCTATCTGTTGGCGTGCGTACTTTGCTGAAGACTTGCTGAACTGAACCGCGCGGGGTCATGTGACAGAGGAAGAGAGAGGTCGGGTGTGTGTGAGCAGATTTCAGGGCATTCTGTTTTTACTCGTTTTTAATCGCTCAGGTTTTCAAAAGATCATTTCAAACCGGCCTCAGTAAAATCTTAATAATAATATTTAAAAAAATAAAACGAAGTTTCAAAAGGGCACTTTGGTTGATAAAGGGCAGAGTTGGTGGTGCTTTAGCACCACCTGATGTCTATGTCTGCACGCCTCTGTGTATATGTATAAATGTATAAACAGCTTCAGCACAGAATGTCCCATCTATCAGGCACCCATTATCAGGCCTCAAGTATGTGTGTGTATATATATATATATATATATATATATATATATACTTAATTTTACTTAAAACATATTAAGAAATGTCTAGGTATGCTGTAAATCTACAAACAGTATGTTTGTAATGTATTTACTTAAAATATAGTAAAAGTGCATTAAAATTATGCTTTCATCAACTATTTGAAGGTAAACTTTGATCATACTTTTAAAAAAGTACAATATAGTGTGTTCTAAATAAATAGACTACTATGACGTACACTTAGAGTTTAATGTAATTAAAAATGTTTTTTTCCTGTTACAGTAGTTCACATAAAGTACAATGTATCATGTTACTTTTTCAAAAGTAAATAAAATTACTGTATTGGTAAACTTTTATATATTTAGGTATTACATTAATATAACAGTTAAAATGTATTACAATGCTCTGTAATTATAATTAGGAAAATATAAATATTAGTAAATTATAGGATACGGTGTTAAATAACACATTTAAATGTCAAATAAAAAATAAAAAAGTAAATTTGTAACACGCTAAAAATTATACTACAATATATTAAAATATATTTTTTTAATATCCAATGAAGTATACTAGAGTTGTGCTATTTACGAAAGACAGGAACAAGAAGCATATTTGTACTGTAATTTAAATAGATATAGACATATATTTAACATCAATTCTTAGTACGTTTCTAATATACCTGGTGTATAATAATAGTGATACAGTTGTAATACTCATTAAATATATTATAATTTTACTGTAAGCATATTTAAAATATGGGGTTACATACATGATATGTACATGGAGTATATTTAAAATAGTTCCCTTGTAGTATAGTTAAGCCCAATTTAAGTAAGACTTTTGTACTATTTCCATGCAATTAAAGTATAATAAGTGCAGAAAAAAGCACTTATTATTTTTTTATTCTGTTATTATTTATTATTATTAATTTTAGCACTCTTTAAATATACTGATTAATAATAAAGTGACTACGAGAACTTTTAGTGCACTATAGCAAAATAATGCTTAGTATAATTTAATCTACTTTTTTTCACTAGGGTTATACTGGTGTGGGCATCCCAATCCTTCCCCTGAGCTAATAATTCATTAATGTTTAAACGACACAATCTGGCAACACATGATATTAATGTACGTTACTTTCCAATGAGTGAGAGAGGTTCAGTTTTCCATGATATGGGGTCTGTATTCTCAGCACGGAATGGGTTTTGGTCTCTGATAAGTGCTGTAATGTTGAGAAAATACAAATTTCTTTCTCATTGGGAGCAGACTAATGTGCTACAACCTTCTGATGTTTTTAGTTAGATAGTTTATATAATGATAAGAGGTGATTTTGTCCCTACAAAGATATATATATATACGTATCTCCCACACTGCAATCTGACTGGCTGTGTATCTTTTAATGTAATCTGCAGTTTATATTCATTACACTAACCTTCACCCAGAACCCAACTGTTGTATAACTCCGCCCTCCAGCTCGGTTTAACCACTTATCACTCAGTGAAGAAGGTCAGTGTGTTCAGAAGGAACACGACATGCTCCTTCAATCAGGCATTCTGCAGCAGGATCATTAGTTAGGATGATGGATGTCTACTCATCTCCTTAACTCAACTCCAATTGCAAAAGTACTGGATGGAGCTCCGTCATGCCGGAGAACAGAGTTCAGTTTATCTTTTGATTCAGTGTTTTATTTATTCCTACGCTGTTAATTAATACTTAAGTCATCCAGACCATGAAGGAACACATACACTCTAAAAAACAGAGGTACGATATGAGTACTTTTTTGTACTCAAAGGTACACTCTTTATAATTGTACCCTCAAAGGTACAATATTGGTCTTTACAGGGTCAGATTTGTTCCCTCTGAAGTACAAAGTCATTTCTAACAGCAATAAGTACAGATTTGTACCATTTAACCAGCCAAAAGGTACATTCCGAATTCTGCATCACTGTACTAATGAACAGTATATATTTAAATTGCACATTTTTTATTTGAAAGCCAGACAATTTTGTATCATCAAGTTTTTGAGCCATTTTTAGTTGATGACAATGTTTATAATCTTTATAATCTTTACTGGCACAAAAACCATGGGTACAAAAAAGGACTTTCACTGAAAGGTACTTTTTTGAACCTTAATATAAGGTACAGCCCCAGCGACAAGCTTTGTACTCTTTTAAGTACAAATCTGTACTTATATTTCTTAGAGTGTAAGGAATCATGTAGTAACTTAAAAAGTGTTAAACAAACCAAAAAATACTCTGTGAAGAAGCATTTAGGTGCTCTTATCTAATGTTCTGTTAACTTGTGGTTTCTGAGGCTGGTAACCTTGTCGAACTTATCCTGTGCAACAGAGGAAACTCTTCCTCTTCCTTTTCTTAGTGAGGTCCTGATGAGAGCCAGTTTCATCATAATAGTTCTTCAAATGTTTTGGATTGACTGACCTTCATTTCTTAAAGTATTTATTTCTTTACTTAGTTTATTAGTTCTTTAGGGGTACAATGATTAGTCGTTATAATTGACATTGTAAAATTTCATCATCAACTAATCGTTAATTATAACCATATAATGGTGGAAAAAGTACTGAATAATTGTAATTGTACCTTTACTTAAAAATACCCATCTAAAAATCTACTCGAGTAAAAGTAAAAAAGTACTCCATTTAAAATTTACTTTGATTAAAAGTTACATAGTTACTTTTATTTATTGTATGTAAAGAAAGTACAACACATCATCAATTAAATCTTTTGAATGAATTATTATTCTACATAAAAATTTGAACCTTTCACGCAGTATTTGTTCAAACAACCCCATAAAACATTTTTTCTTTACCGTAATAAACATTGCTAGGAAAAGTTCAGCTGTGTTGCTATGGAGAACAAAACTAAAAAAAAAAATCTAATTCAGACAATTAGTTTTTTTCCCCCCAGCATTTCATTTGTTACTCAGTAACAGGGAGTTTTCCAATGTAGTGAAGTAAATTACTTATCAAAAAATGAACTTGAGTAAAAGTAAAATTACCTATTTTAAAAACTACTTTAAAAATTACAAATGACTCATAATATCTACTCAATTACAGTAATGTGAGTAAATGTAATTCATTACTTTCCACCTCTGATTATAACGCATAGTACCGCATTACACAAAGTGCTGGGGACAAAAGTGCTGGGGGAAAAACAAATCTGTGTCTCCAAAAGTGCCCAAACACAACAGATTACATATTTTACTCACAAAATGTCAGGACTTTCCACGTTTAAACAACATCTAGACTTTTAAATGCCTTTTAAATCTCAGTTGTTCAACTGTTTCTATTGTTTTAAGAGATGGAGAACATGGCAGAAATAATCGCTGACTAATCGACTAATCGGAAAAATAATCATCAGATTAGTTGACTATGAAATCATAGTATAATCATTAGTTACAGCCCTATAGTTCTTGCCATAATATGGATTAGAACTCAAATACTCAAATAGGTCTATTCACTGTATACCTGTAACTCTACCTCTTCACTACTTTACAACTGATGCTCTCAAACACATTAAAAGGACAAAAAAAATGCTAACTGATTATGCTAACCATTGCTAGCATAGCAAAATGCTAACCATTCTAGGTTAAAATGTGCCAAAGCTGACTGTAATCTAAGCAAGAAACTAAAATATATATATACATATATAAAAAAAAAAATATATATATATATATATATATATATATATATATATATATATATATATATATATATATATAGAAGAAAACACATGACCAAATGACAAAGAAAACATATGGAATTATTTAGCTGACAAAAAAAGTTTTTTTTGTTAGCTAAATAATTCCATTTGTTTTCTTTGTCATTTGGATGACTTTAGTTTTAATCTACAATGCAGAACATATTTAAATAATGAAAAAAAAAAAAAGAAAACTGTATTTAAGGCGTGTCCATACTTTTGACTGGTACTGTATTTGAGTGTCTGCTTTCATTAGAAGGGGTGTCCACAAACATTTGGACACACACTGATGTTTCAAGACTTTTAAAAAAAAGAGTGTTAAATCTCTTCTTGGTGTTTTTCAACTCTTTCAAGTGAAAATCTGACCCAGTAACTGGAGCGAAACGTCAGAGAATGTTCATCACTACATGACTTTCTTCTCTCTCTCTCTCTCTCTCTCTTTCCCTTTCTCCTCTACTGTTCTTTCCCCTCCTCCTTCCCTCGCTGCTTAACTGGAAAAAGTGAAATGCGTACGCCTCTTCCAGCCAAATCTGAGTCAGGAATCTGTCAGCTGACCGCAAAACGTTTCAAACTGATTCCCCATCATTAGAGGCCTACAGCTCCTCTCAGAAATAAACGCTGGTAATGTGGAGCCCTGGACTCAAGCACACTTCATACAGTTTCCGATTATCCCTCACCCTCATTCTGGTGCTGAAATTGTAGGTTTCTTACAAATTTTACCTCAGAAATGCATCATAGTGTCTCTTTAAAGACAGATATAAAGGTAATTATAATTTATATAAACACTTTTCCCCTCATCCTAAATGTAGTTGATTAGCCAAGACATGTTTCTTACTATTTCTTCTTTTTCTCTCTTCATTTTTCCTAGTTTTGCTCTGGAGCTAGAAGGCTTGAAGCATAACCCTCACCAATTAGCATGGTGCTAACTGCATGTTTAAATCATCACACACTCTTCACAAACTCTGTGGAGCTACTTTGGAACTTCTGCTTTGGAGCTTCTAAGAGACTTGCTGATGTGGTCTTATATACAGAACAGAGCTGTGAGGTTAACATAGCCAATAATATAATGAAATCTTAACTAGCAACAACAGTTAGCCTGGTGCTAACTGTATGACATACTATAGCATGGAGCAGAGCTAATGCTACAGTTTATTTACCTGGATGCCAGTGCTGGGAATGGAGTTGTTCACTGTCCACTTAAATATTATGATAAAAAAATATTTAAATAAAAGCGTTGACCACAACTAGTTTGTCAATCATTAACTGATATAAATATGGTGAATCTAATGAAAACATGTCCCGCTTTTTATGTCCTAGGTATCACTGTAAGCATTATCTCGAGCTAGCATTGTTAGCATTGTCCCAGCTTAGCACTGTAAGCAATACCGGTTGATAATGAAGCATTATTCTGTGCATCCAGACAAAATGAAATAATTACATTTAGCAAGACCTTGAACTGATACAAATGGATAGATCGTATCGTATGCAATAATATCACCAACATTCTTAAATATTGTTATCGCAAAAATCGCAAAAAAGAGTTTTCTTCCGTTGTGAATATATGTAGTGTAATATTAGTATCATGAGATGTTGGGTCATTGACCTTGGTCACGATCTGGTGAAAATCTTAATTAGGGGTGAGCCATATGCAGGGGCGGATTTGGAAGTTCTGGGGCCCCAAGCAATGTTTTATTTTTTTTTTCCAGGGGCCCTGATCAAATGGATTCTTTTGTATAGCAAAATGCAGTATTGAATCTGACAACCTCACTGTCTCAGGTACCTCATCCTCGTCAGACGTTTCATTTCTTGCTGCTGCGAAAAAATTGGTGAGTTTTGTCACGCTTTTCAAGCTGGACTTCCTTTCCTTTTATTTTTTCTCTTTTGGGCTCCACTGGGATAAGACAGTTTCATGGTTGTGCCGAAGCTACCTCAGTCTACCTCGCCTAGCTTAACATGCATGTACAAAAAAGAAATAATGCGTTTCGTTTTACCAGTTTTTTTTTGCCAGCCTTTTGGCCCCTGATGCATTGGGCCCCAAGCAATTGCATGGTTTGCGTGGTGGTAAAACTCGCCCCTGGCCATATGATATCTTATGCAATATTATATCTTTTGCTTGGAATGCAATTTAAAATTACCATAATGCAGGTGCAGCAGTGACTGCGGTACGAAAGTAGGGAAAATATAGAAGTATATAGAGATTAGTATATAGTCTATACTAGGGGTGCAACGGTACAGTGTGGCCACGGTTCGGTTCGTATTGCGGTTCTTGGGCCACGGTATCGGTTCGGTTTCGATATACCAATATTAGAACTAAGATTTTCTGTCTGAACCCGACCCCACCACATTCGTGGACAGATTTTATCTGTCCAGTATCATTTATTTTACTATAATTCTGGATATATGGAGATATATGGATTGCATTATTATTATTAGTATCATGATATTCTGGATCATTGACTTCTGTTACAAATCTGATAAAATTCTTATATTTTTTTATATCTCACTTAGGGGTGTGCAGTATTATATTGTATGTAATAATAAAATATATATATATATATATATTTTATTTTTATTTTCTTGCAGTGTATAGTGTATTTTATTTATTTATTTATTTATTTTTTTGAGTGTTTGTCATATCACCAGAGCATCGTTATCGCGAAAATACCATGAAATATCGTGATATTATTTAAGAGCCATATCACCCACCCCTACTTTATAGTATCAGTTTTTAGTGTGCTATTGGGACGCAGCCTGTGTCTCTCATCTCATCTCTTCAACCTTCAGATACAGACAATTGTGTTTTAAAGCGAAAGAGTGGTCACATGACTCTGCACAAAGCAGAATTGTTTGAGTTCAAAGAGCTGTGTGTGTGTGTGTGTGTGTGTTTTATGTGTTTAGCATATGTGCTGTGATTGCAGGCTCAGCGTGGATGAAAGAGGCCAAAGCTTTTTTAGTTTATCATGTGGAGTCATCTCTCCCTCAGGGTCAAGAGAGAGAGAGAGAGAGAGAGAGAGAGAGAGAGAGAGAGAGAGAAAGAGAGACGGACAAAAGAGAAAGACTGTAAGAGTTTTAGAGACAGAGGGAGAGAGAGAGAAATTAGGAAAAAAGAAACAGAAAAGCAGGACGAAAGTAAGAGAATTAGAGAGCTAAAAAAGAAAAGAATGTGTGAGTGAGAAAAAGAGAGTTAGGGAAGGAGAAAGTGCCAGAGAGAGTCAGAGAGTATTGTGCAAAAGTCAAAGTATATTTGAGTTAAACTGTTTCTTGAGTCAACAATAGAATAAACACAATCAAATAAACAATAATTGTATGTACTGTGTGTAAGGTTTGGTACCCTGGATGGAATACCTAGTATTTTCAGTCTAGCTTCTGTTAGGGGTGGGAATTACAGGGCATCTCATTAAATTATATCACAATATGTTGCACACGATACTCGACACATCAAAAGACAAAGCTTTATGACACTTGTCTCTATGACATCTGTGTTACTGAAGAGGATTATTAACAGGACTTTATTCATGTATTTATTTGGTGTCAGTTTGATGGAATTTCAGTCTTAGGAAGTTTAGACTGCCTATATTTAAAATATATATCAATATACAGTATATCATACGATCAATCAGAATATCGAAATATTGTCCTACTCTTAGCTTCCATCCAATACCTTGTTTATCTAATCTCCCTTTTATTAAAGGAGAAATCTGATGTGAAATGGATTTGGGTTGTAGTAAAAAATCTGTGAACTTTTGTTAAACTTTTTGTTAGCCCATCTCCATTCACCCCAAGGATTCCACAATATAGCTCCCAGCAGGCTTAGAATGCTAGTGATGGGGGCATAGCATTTCTTATGCAAAGAAATCACTATTTTTACACCATTAGCAAGCTCAAGGTAGTTCAACACTTTACTGGTAGAATTCTGGAGCTCTTATATGAGAGCTTTAAAAGTGCCCAAATAGTTTATTAAAAACACTGTTTATATACACGGGTTGGACAGTGAATCTGAAACATCTGAAAATTTATTGTGGTGACGGACAGTTCTGGTGGAAACAGGAGAGTTGAGGTGCACATTGAATTCTGCCGTGATTTGATCAGCCGTGGTTTTATGTTTTTTGGATACAATCCGGGTTAGCACCCGAACATCCCTTTCAGACAGCTTCCTCTTACAGCGTCCACAGTTAATCCTGTTGGATGTGGTTGGTCCTTCTTGGTGGTATGCTGACATTACCCTGGATACCGTGGCTCTTGATGCATCACAAAGACTTGCTGTCTTGGTCACAGATGCTCCAGCAAGATGTGCACCAACAATTTGTCATCTTTTGAACTCTGGTATGTCACCCATAATATTGTGTGCATTGCAATATTTAGAGCAGAACTGTGCTCTTACCCTGCTAATTGAACCTTCACACTCTGCTCTTACTGGTGCAATGTGCAATTAATGAAGATTGAACACCAGGCTGCTCCAATTTAGCCATGAAACCTTCCGACCTAAAATGTTTTAGTTTCATTGTACAACCCCTGTAGGTAGTACCTTCAGATAGTTCTCTAGGCACCTCCATTTTTAATATGGTGTCAATATATTGTCTGACGAGCACAAATGAATAGGTAGGATAGAGGAACAGATTGCAAAATTCTGTAAAAATAAATGAATATAATAGAAATATTTTCAGCAACAGAGCGCCTGCATTGCCAAGATAGCAATGAACATCTCATGGTTTCCATTGCCAAGATAGCAATTTGCCAGAAATTTACCTGAACATACCTCACTTCTAGAACACCACGCCCAGATAGATAGATTTGTAAGCACCATTGCTATTTACACAACGAAGGCGCAGGGCACGATGAGCCAAAAAGTACAATCTTATTGAGATTCTTTATCTCTCTCTTTCTCTCTCCTCTGTATTAACATGCTGCTAAGTGCTAACGGCTAAAAAAGGGGACAGATAGCATCACTTAGTCCATCCCCAACCCCCCCAACCCACACACACACACACCCAAACACACACACTGTGGGTGGGCAAGGGAGAGAGAGAGAGAGGAAACGATGAGAAGAAAAGAATAAAACAGAAGCATAAATCTAAATGGTAGCCAACAGCAACAACATTTTTGCCAGTTTGAATTGGAAATGCTTAAAGCAGCTCTATCCCTCTCTCACTCTCTCTCTCTATCTAATCAAGGCCGTCCTGGTGTGCTTGCAGCTTTCATAACCTGCATTCTTAGCAAAGAGTGCGCTATAAAGCAATAAAAAGGGTTCCTTTATCGTCTATCAAAAGTGGAACCCATTATAGCATTGCACTATTTAGACACAGTGGGTTGGACAATGAAACTGAAACACCTGGTTTTAGACCACAATAATTGATTGTGGTGACGGACAGTTCTGGTGGAAACAGGAGAGTTGAGGTGAACATTGAATTCTGCGTGATTTGATCAGCCGTGGTTTTATGTTTTTTGGATACAATCCGGGTTAGCACCCGAACATCCCTTTCAGACAGCTTCCTCTTACAGCGTCCACAGTTAATCCTGTTGGATGTGGTTGGTCCTTCTTGGTGGTATGCTGACATTACCCTGGATACCGTGGCTCTTGATGCATCACAAAGACTTGCTGTCTTGACCACAGATGCTCCAGCAAGACGTGCACCAACAATTTGTCCTCTTTTAAACTCTGGTGTGTCACCCATAATGTTGTGTGCATTGCAATATTTAGAGTAAAACTGTGCTCTTACCCTGCTAATTGAACCTTCACACTCTGCTCTTACTGGTGCAATGTGCAATTAATGAAGATTAAACACCAGGCTGCTCCAATTTAACCATGAAATCTCCCACACTAAAATGACAGGTGTTTCAGTTCCATTGTCCAACCCCTGTAGATATGATTGGATTTTAGAGATTTTCCCTTTGTATTTAAGGAACCCAGTATCAAGAAATGTAAGGAAGGATCAGTACAGTGTATAAAATTACTAAAGCAACCAAATTTTCAAGCATTGGAGAGAGTTGTCTGGCCTACCTAGAAATCTACATGGGTTTCCTGATTGTATGACAAGTCATACTCTGCAAGTTGATTAGCAAATGTTTTGCACATATTAACAAAATATTCACTGGACTGAAAATACACACTCTGGAGTTGAAATCCCTGTGAAAGAAATATATACTTAATTGTACTTAAAACATATTAAGAAATGTCTAAGTATGCTGTGTATATACAGTGTATATATAACAGATTTATGTACTTACTTAAAATATATTAAAAGTACATTAATATTATGCTTTCATCAAATGATCAAATGTTTGAAAGTAAACTTTGATCATACTTTTTAAAAAGTATTTTTAATAAATAGATTACAATGAAGTACACTTTTAGTTTTATATAATTAATAAATATCCTTCTAAAACACTTATTTCCAAATATACTTCTGTACATTTTTAGCAAGTGTGTTAAAAACAGCTGTTACAGTACTTTACCTAAAGTACAATATATCATGTAACCTTTTAGAATGTAAATGAAGTTACTACATTGGTAAAATTATTTAATAATATATTTAGGCATCACATTGATATAACAGTTAACATGTATTTCAATGCTCTGTAATTATAATTAGAAAAAATATACATATAGGCAAATGATAGGACACCTGGATGTGTTAAACACATTTAAATGTCAAATGAAAAAATAAACATGCAAAATAGTAGTACAGTATAATAAATATATTTCTATACCCAACTAAGTACTCTAGAAGTGTGCTACTCACAAAAGACAGAAACAAGAAGCATATGTGTAATCTAATGTAAATATATTTACCATCAATTCTTAGTACATTTCTAATACACCCGGTATATATGGGTGATACAGTTGTAATACTTTTTAATATATTAAATGTATTATAATTTTACTGTAAGCATATTTAAAATATGGGGTTACATACATGAAGTTTAAATGTTTAAATGTTACTTATATAAAGTATATTTAAAATAGTTCCATTTTAGTACAGTTAAGTACAATTAGCACAATTTAAGTAGAACTTTTGTACTATTTCATGCAATTATACAAATACTATTATACGTATTTATTTATACTTATAATTATACTACTTTTTTTTCGCTAGGGGTTACTACTGAGATAGTAAATAGCTATGGCCGCCATAGTTCAGCTTACTTTAGCTGGCTATCTCTAATACTATCTGCAATAATAACCCAGCTGTTCCCGAACCAATGCTGCACTCGAATGCGGAAATTAATTCAAAATTCAAAAACCATTCCTTACTATGCTAGTGGTGGTGATGAAATGCTGCCCAGTTGTGTTTAGCCAACCTTACTGAGGCTCAGTGATTACCTGTTGAGGTGAAAAATATCTAATTCACATGTTTCCACGGCTGCAGCACACTGTTTGAATGCTGTTGTGTTCTATACCTGGTAACCTAAGGTGTGGAAATGGCAATGGGGGAATGGCTGTGGGTAGGTTTGGAGGTTAAAACCCACGTACCATACCATTCAAATAAGAAAATACTGGCTGAAGTTTACTTACAAGAGCTGTCAGTGCTTACCACAGGTCCGTTAAGCATCCAAGCAAGCTTTTTCTTCTCATGTTTCTATTTAAAACCATTGCTTTTACTGAAAAAGAAACCTTGAAGACTGCTTTTTTACTTTATTAAGGGTGCTGGACAGTTCAGTGTTAAATAGTGACCTTTGCAGCAGGTCGTTCTCTAGAGATACATACGACCTGCCTCAAGGTTTTTTGAGCTGTATTCCAGTTCTTGTTCTTGTGCTCTGCAGTAAGTACCCATGACCCCATTTCACTACTGTTTTTACCAGCTTCAGCACCAGCACCTGCTTAGAAACTTCAGCTCACCCTTTCATCGTGTGTCAAGGCATACATTACAAAACTTTCAACTCAAAGAGCAAGAAGTTGAGGACAGAATGAAGACTTTTATCTATTTTAGGGTGTTCATATACTGTGGTATACAGGTGTTTGCTGTGATTAGGATGTTTTGCCCTAAAGTGTTCCATTTACCTTGAACGCCAGATACTGGAGATGGGAATGACCCCGGATCCTAGTTGACGACATTCCAGTTAACCATTCAGACATTGGAGGACTCAAGAGGGAACCGCCTCCATTGGTGCCCCATTGTTGAAAAAGCAACACTAAAGACCCATTTAAACTGGGTAAAAAGAGACAAAGAGCCCTATTTGCTGCCCTTCTTGTTGGAAAAAAATGATTAAGTGCCCGCTAGGGTGCCCCTTCTTGCAATAAATGATGATAATGTGCCCTCTAGATCAATACATTTTGAAGATATGCTCTGATTAGTTCCATACAGTTCTGTGAAAGGTATTTGTCCCCTACAGTTTCCTTATTTTTGTCCTTTTAGCTTGTTTGTCATACTTAATTTTTTCTTTTTTCAGATAAAAAAAAACATTTTAATAACCTAAGTATATAAAAAGCTGTTTTAAATGATAATTTCATTCATTAGGGGGAAATAGAATATGCAATCAACTGCAATCAAGCTTTGCGATAAATTGGCAATGCTTTTTTCCCATTTCTGTGGAGGAATTTTGCTCCACTCTTCTTTACAGAATTGTTTTAAGTCAGACATATTGGAGGATTTTCCAGCATGAACAGCCTGTTTAAGATCAGCCACTTTTTTTAGCCATTCAATTACACAGTAATTATATCAGACAGAAACATGCCCTGATCTCTTTTACTCCAGAAGACATAAGACTGCTCAAATATATAATCATTTAAAATGTAAAAGGAAGCAGAATTGTTATATTTTTTCCTGGAACTGATCATGTTTTAGTCAAAATTTTACCAAGCGCCTTTTTATTGCTTATTTTTGAATGTATAGACTTTAAATATATTCACACCTAAAATATATTTTCAAAAATGGTTAGACTATAGTGTTTGAGTTGAAAGCATAAGAATATTGATGATTATAGTTTATTACATAATTTATAAATTATTACTTTGATAAAATACATGGAGAAACAGCATCAGGTGGATTTATTTATCTTGATAATCAATAATCACACCTCTAGGATACATGTAGATACTAAAAACCTGACACTCAGAGCAGACTATACCTTTCAGTATTTTCAGTATCAGGACACACAGAGAAAACTATATACAAAAATATCAACTTTTTAGTCTAAATAAATAAAAATGATTAGCGCAAAATAACTACTTAGTAAAAATGTGCAGGTAAAATAAAAACTATATAAAGTAGTGCGCACACCATACCTAGCTTTAGTTAGAGTAAAGCAGCAGGTAGTTTCACACTTATTTTCTGTGGACACTTTTGAGTCTTTATTTACTGATATTATTTGGTTTGAAACATCATATAAATATGTTTGAAGCACTAGAGGTAAATAATATTGGTTGGGGAAAATGAGCAAATTGCACTTTTTTGATGTTGTGGTAAAAGTCCCTTTTTTCACCACTTTTTTACTCAGAGACCCGAGAGTGAATAGAGTAAATACAGCTGATTCTGTGTTTAGAGCAAATAGATAGTTATAATGGAAGAATAAAACAAGGAACTTTGAAGGAGATCTTATTTTTTAGATGTTTCCCAGTGGATTTCCTGCAGATGCTTTTTTATGCTATTTTAAGAAAGAGTAAGTTCCGCCCTTTCTAACCATATATGGTTTATGTTTATGTGTGAAGGGATTCCTGAGTAATTAAGCTGAGAACACAAGGTTCGATTTTGGACGTAAAATCCGTCAGTCGGGTTCTAAGGGTTAATCATGGGTGTGTTTTGGACGTAACATGCGGTAAACCAATCACCGTGTCATTGCCTTGCCATTCACTTTAGGAGCCATTGTGTGCTTTGACTTTGATGGATTGCTATTTCGGAGGCGCAGCTACCTGATTGTGTCCAACGCTTCTTAGCAAGAGAGACTGACCTACTGATTCAGGCTAATTCATTCTGTTTATTGTTGATGGCCGACACTAAGGGTTTGTGCACTGCTGAGTGTTTCTGTGTCAATGTCTAGGTTCTAATCAGACAGCAGCGCACCTGTGTTTTACGTTGCCAAGATAGCAATACACTGGAAATGTGCCTGAACACACTTCTCACAATTTCAAGATCACCACACGCATCAGCACAGATAGTCATAAGCACCGTTGCTATTTAATCGGTGTAGTTGAAAGGCGTAAAAATTGTCTGTTGCTGGGGTGTAAGACAGCAATGACCACTGCAATGCACCTTATACAAGGTCAGAGTCACGTGTGTGTAAAAGTGGTTGGGAGTTAAATATCTGAAAACAATCTTAATTTTTAAATTAATTCAATAAGCCCATTTAATGTCTAGTAGTTCTGTCAGTAATCCTGGAAAACATCTGAGCAATAATGTGATGCATGAATGACCTGCTTTTCCAGGTTATTTGGTCTCTCATACATAAACATAATTTAACTTTCCAGTAAAGGGATTTTGTTCTTAAGAGGGGGTTTCTTACACAGTTTTCCCCTATAGTGTATAGAATACAGAATATATAGTGTGCAAATTGACATAGTTTTTCCTCTAAGGTCTCAGAGGCTCTCTCTCTTTCTCTCTCTCGTTATTTCTGAGAGTGAATCTTTTCTCTCCTGTCAAAACCTCAGGGCATTGTGAGCACTCTGAGTGAACAGTGAATGAATCCTCAGTGTAGGTTTAGCCAGCGAGACACTGGGCACTGCCTGATACTGCACAGTGGACACACACACACACACACACAAAAATCCTAATTTAAATACACACACACATTTCACCGAAAATTTGCTTATGTAAACCTGCACTTGTTTGCAAGGTTGACGGACAGAAAGAACAAATGAACAGAGATGGAAGAGACTAAGAATAAGCGTTCTAAAAATGTGGGAACACCCTTGGAAAACCTTTGTATTTTTACCAGTGGTGTGCAGTAACCCTTCAGAGAAGGGGTGACAATAAATGCATGTAAATAATTACATAATTTTTAATCAGGAAATATATATTATAGCTATTGTAAGTGTAAGATTTTATTTTATAAATTAACTATAATAAAAAAAACAGCAACTAATTTAAATGCAAATACATGGTGGACAGTGCTAAGCTACTTAGGTGAAGCTGGAAGCTAAATAGCTCAAAATTGATAACTTTTTAGGTAAAATGTACCTAAACCAGTACTTATTTTTCAAGTCATATTTATGCAAAATGTGTCATTCATGCAAAAGTTTTACTTAAAAGTGCCCCAACACACTTAAACAAAATAAAGAGTAGAACTGTTGTATGAGTTGTATGCCCACAGAAACAAGTGCTTATATGTATTTCCTTTTAGAACATATTTTGGCAAATACAAATTAAATAATTGTACTTTATAAGCTTTACAAGCTTAGATATCCAATTTTTTTTTTAACAGTGCGGTTAACAGCAGCGGTAGCCATTGTTAGCAGCAGTGCTAGCCATCCTATTGACTCCCATCAGGAACCCTATGTGTTCCAGTAAGCCAGGGCGATATCAGCTTGATTTTCATCCTACATAGCTTGTTTTAACATGGTAAAAATGCAGACTACTGTCCGATATACTCACCTCTGAACAAACCCAGTACCTGGCTTAGTCTGAGAATAAACATTTTCCCCTTCCTTCATGCAGAATTCTTTCAGCTGTGTGATGCTGGAGCATTAATTTTTCTTAAGCACCCTTTCATATGATACAGTATTTATAGTGGATCTATGATGGAGAACTTGCCAATCCCTCCTGTAGCAAAGCAGTAGGTACAGTAGGTACTGTAATGTTCTTGTGCTAAAATGCTTTCCAAGCAAAAATCACTTGGGCCAATTCTTTGTCAAATAATAAAGTAATTTAATTTACTTTCTAAAAAGTTACATGATACATTGCACTTTAAGTGAAGTACAGTAAAATTTGTTTTTTTTAACACACTTTGCTAAAAATGTACAAAAAATGAGTTATTTTGGAAATGAGTATTTTAGATGTATAATGAATTACATTAAACTAAAAGTGTACTTCATAGTCGTCTATTTAAAATGTTTAAAATACACTATATTGTACTTTTTAAAAAGTATGATCAAGTAATGAAGTGTACTTTCAAACATTTGATGAAAGCATAATATTAATGTGCTTTTAATGTAATTTAATTAAGGACATAAAATCTGTTAATATATACACAGCATACTTACACATTTTTTAATATGTTTTAAGCACAAATAAGTATATATTCTCAGTATAAATATAAACAGCTGTTCTGTGAAGGCCTCAGTGGTTTGTGAGCCACACTGTCTGTGAGAAATGTTCTGATAACATTGTGAACCATTATTATTTCACACTTTTTAAATTTTTTTTATAGAACATTTATTTCTCTAATTTTTACATGCCAACCTATAAAAAACGTAGCGAAACGTTCTTACAATGTTCTCAGTTAGCTGAAAGACACCTTTCCTCCATCTCTCCTCCTTACACACACAGCTCGATGAATTTTTTACAACATCGACTACTGGTCCGACACTACCTGCGAGAATGTGATGAAGAAGAAAAAAGAGAGAGAAACTGTAAGACATGATAAAAGATGTGAAGGGGGAATAAAATGACAGGATCTGATTTCCCTTGACGCGTTAACAGATCAATGCCAGGTCGTGTGTGTGTGTGTGTGTGTTTGTGTGTGTGGGGGAGTGTGATAGATTTAGGCCACTTGTTGATGGAGAAGCAGTCTGACAGTGAACCCTCCCACTGTCAGGAAAACACAGCAAACTCCCATCTCTCTTTTTCGCTCTCTCTTTAAACAGAGATTTTATTATCAAAGGAAGCCACTGGTTTGGTTTTGTTTTGTGGAGACGGCAGTTCTGCACTGAAGCCGTCTGGGTTCCTGCTGATCTGCCCTTTTCAGACAGAATCAGGGACTATATGTCCAAAAATATCCAGACATCTGCTCACACAACCACTCAGCTCCACCCTCAAGGACACTAATATGGAGCTAGTATCTATCTACCCTATAGTCTTTTGGAATAGCTGGCTTTGCGTTAGATGCTGGAGCCAGGGCCATCTCTGGAGATTTATAAATGTATAAATAGGAGGCCTAATGGGGTTTTTACACCTGTAGTTGTGAAAGTTTCTCTGGTCTGAATCAGTTGATGAGTTTATTAGTGTTTATTTGGTGCGTTTCTCCCTCTGTTTGATTTGGTTTCACACAGGCATAAACATAAACGCACCTAAATGCGCACCAATAAACCATGCGAGCAGGCTGTGTCCTCTGATTGGTCCGAGCTGTCTGGCGTGGGAGTAAATATGTAAATATACAAAAATAAGTACATATAGCGAGAAGATTCTGTCTGTGTTCCAGCACGAATATCTGAGCTTTAACACTGAAAACGCTGAAATGCTGCGCTTTTTAAAGGACATGCAGCACAGGTGTAAACATAGTAAACCAAATCAGGCGGCTGTGAGCAGTGAAGGCAGCATAGTCTGCATGTGTAAACAGCATGGACACAGTGTTTATTCATAGCTGTGGTGATGAACGTTATCTGGCTAATATATCAGATTAAACTGCCCCAATCAGCAGTTTAGATCAATTAAACGGACTATATTTAATATCTGGGTCGGATCACGTTCTCACCAAAGCGACGTGGGCTTCGCTTTAGAGTTCGTTTGGGGCCGTTGGGGCTCCTCTAGCTGGTCTCAGTCCGGTTCTTTTGATCCGCACCCGAGTGTAATTACTGTTTTTTTTTACACCTGCTCAATCGAAACTGCACGAAAGTTACAAACAGACCAGAGTTCGTTTTAACCGGACCAAATAGTGCTGGTGTGAAAACGCCCTAAGAGATAAGAGGGGTACTTGCTGGGTAATGAACATGAACTAGTAAACAGTTACCAATTCACTGGAAGAGTAACCCCTAGTAAAAAAAGTAGATTAAACAGACGACACTAAGCATTATTATGCTATAGTGCACTAAAGTGTTCTTGCAGCCACATTATTAATAATCAGTATATTTAAAGAGTGCTAAAATGGAACAACTTTTTTTGTACTTATTATACTTTAATTAAAAATATAAAAACATGATAAAGTAGCTCACTGGCAGGCAGTGGTGTTATCCACTGCGCCACACACACCAAACACTATGTAACATAACAGTGCAGCCTTGCACCTGCACCTGCATTGTTAAATTACCTGCTCTTGCACCTTCACAGCGTAAACCAGCAGGTCAATGTACTCTTCTGAGAGGTGCAGAAATGCTACACCGTTTAAATAGCAATCTACTAAAGTCAGAGTAAGAGAATTAGCACATTAATTAAGAGAATTAGTACATGCAAGTCAAGACAAAAACACAACTTTACAGAGTTGAACACTGTTGTGATCTATACTTTTACTGGTTCTGTTCCTGAACCAGTCACTGACCTGTTTATTCACTTAGTGCCAGAACTAAAATTCAATAGTTTGGTCTATTAAATGGAGTTAAAAGCTGTAGCCTTAAAATCCTGAGGCGATCACGTACACACACACACACACACACACACACACACAAACACACACATTAAATGGGTCAGTGAGTGTGTGGAATGTGGAATAGTGAGTGTGTACTCTGACCTGCTCTCCAACTCCTTATCCTTCAGTAATGAAATTACGCCAACATTTCTCAGAGATGATAAATCAGGTTAATCTTTAGCACCTGAGCTTCTTCAGCTTCAGCTGGATAAAAAAAACACATAGAAAGAGAGAGAGAGAGAGAGATAGAGATAGATAGAATGAAAGAGAGAGAGAGAGAGAGAGAGAGAGAGCGAGAGAGAGAGTTTATTTAGGGTTATTTCAGTAATAAACACACCAAAACCACTCTACTATACTGACACATGGTTCTAATACAGAGATTATTATATAGATCCTATATCTTCAATATAATCTACACAAATATCCAGTCAATTACAACGGTAATTAATGTATAATTAACCCTAGTGAATTGTTTGTGTATGTGAACAGTTTAATTATATGTTCACTGATACATTGTTTTTTTTATTATTAATTAATTAATGCTTTGGCAACATTGTAATTTAATATGGTCATGCCAATAAAGCTTTGTTGAATTAAATTGAGAGATGGAGAGCGAGACAGAGGAGAGATAGACAGACAGAGAGAGAGAGATAAGAGATAGATGAGAGAGAAAGAGAGAGAGAGACAAAAAGAGAGAAGAGAGGTAGACCGAGAAGAGAGAGAAAAAAGAGAGAAGGCAGAGAGACAGTATGAGGATACAGTGAGAGGAAGAGAAAGAGAGAGAGAGAGGGACACTGAAAGAAAGAGGCAGAGACAGTAAGAAAGAGACATACAGTGAGATAGTAATAGAAGGATAGGCAGCGAAAGAGGCAGAGAGAAAGACGGAGACAAAGAGAGTGAGGGACAGTAAGAGAATGAGAGACAGTGAGGTAGTAAGAGAAGGATAGTGAAAAAGGCAGAGAGAGGGAAAGAGACAGGAAGAAGGAGAGATGGAAAGAAAAAGACATTGAGAGAAGAAGACAGAGAGACAGTAACAGAAGGAGAAACAGTGAGATAGAAAGAGAAGGATAGACAGTGAAACAGGCAGAGAGAGACAGACAGACAGACAGACAGACAGACAGACAGAAGGAGGCAGGGAGACAGTAAAAGAAGGATATACAGTGTGATAGTAAAAGAAGGATAGACGGAGAGAGACAGACTGGAAGTGGCAGAGAGATAGTAAGAGAATAATAGAGAGAGACAGAGAGAGAAAGAGGCACAGTGAGATAGTAAGAGAAGGAGAGACAGAGAGAGACAGAACAAGCGAGAAAAGGAGAGTGAGAGAGACAGTAAGAATAGGAGAAACTTTGAGATAGTAGGAGAGAGACAAAAAGAAGGAGAGACATTAAAAGAAGGAGAAATGGGGAGATAGTAAGAGAAGGAAAATGAATGAGAGAAAGACAGAGAGAATGAGGCAGGGAGACATTAAGAGAAAGTTAAATAGTAAGATAGTAAGAAAAGGAGAAGGAAAGAGATAGTAGGAGGGAGAGAGAAAGAAGGAGAGACAGACAATAAGAGCAGAAGAAATGGTGAGATAGTAAGAGAAGGAGAAGGAAAGATATAGTAGGAGAGAGAGAGAAAGATGGAGAGACAGAGAGACAATAAGAGAAAGAGAAATAGGAAGATAGTAAGAGAAGGAGAAGGAAAGAGATAGTAGGAGAGAGACAGAAAGAAAGAGAGACAGAGACATTAAGAGAAGGAGAAATGGTGAGATAGTAAGAGAAGGAGAAGGAGAGAGATAGAAGGAGAGAGATATTATGAGAGAGACAGAAAGAAGGAGAGACAGTAAGAGAAGGAGAAATGGTGAGATAGTAAGAGAAGAAAAGAGAGAGATAGTAGGAGAGAGACAGAAAGAAGGAGAGACAATAAGAGAAGGAGAGAGAGATAGTAGGAGAGAGACAGAAAGAAGGAGAAATGGGGAGATAGTAAGAGAAGAAAAGAGAGAGAGAAAGAACAAGAGAGTAAGAGGGGAAAAATAAGATATATTTCAGCAGCTGCCATTTATTTGCTTTTTTCTGAGTTTTATTAATTTAATACAGTACAAATGTGATTAATTATTAAAGCAGTTTCACACCACAGCTCTGCAGCAGATCACACATCACTCTGTCTCTTCTCTCAGCAAGCGAAACAGTACAGTTCATACACAGCTGTTCAAAAGTTATTCTTATTGTTATTCTTTAAAATTATATAAAATTATTGCATGTATGATTAAACGTTAAATGAAAAGAAGCTACACATTAAGTCATATTTTTCATGCGTTATTCATTATTTAAAATATATTTTTGGTCACTATCGTTTATAGTGGTTCAGCATTTTTTATATTGGATTCCTGAAACCCTTATTCTAGATGTAAGTTTAATTAGAACTTTATTTTGGATATGTTTATTTTATTTAAACTATATTCTGTGTATAACTGTGTATTACTTTTAAAATGTTTGTAATACAGTAAGAATACATTTTATCATTTGTAAAACTTCATTTGGCATATTAAAATTTTTGTTTATTACTTTTAATAAAGTTGAATTATGGGATATCATTACAGGGTTATTTTGTTGATTGTATTAGAACTACATTTTAAAAGTACATTTTACTAGGGCTATATTCTAGATGTTAAAGGAGAAATCCGATGTGAAATGGATTTGGTTTACAGTGAAACATGATGATGAGTAAGAACTTTTGTTGAATGTTCCACCTCCGTTAACCTCCAGCATTCTGAAATACAGAGCTTTTAGCAGATGCTTCCAACAGGCTTACAATGTTAGTGATAGGGGCATAGTTTTACCCAGGCAAAGAAATCACTATTTTTAGTGATTGAGATGGAATGACAGTATAAATAGAACATGTATAACGGTAGTGCAAATATGGTACATAGCTTAAGGCTGGTAAAGTGAATGAGTGTGTTAAGTTCTTAAAAGTCACAGTAGTGGGGAATTAAAGTAGTAGCAGTAATGCAGGTATTGGATGTAATAAACAAATATAAACCTATAAACTACATCAGCTTTTTCAGACATTTTTCTCATTTTAAGTATATTTAAGTTATAAGGGTATATCCAGTGTAAATATACAAAAATTACAAAATGGGTTATTTCCAAGAAAAGGACTCAAACGAGCGGGAAAATGCATAGGCATAGTAAATTGGGCCAAATTTTGCTCAGGTATGGACTTTTAATTTTTCACCAAAATATGTAAGCATGCGGAATGTCGTTTTGGTGTAAATTTTAACCATTCATGAAACCCTGTTTTTTTCAAAAACAATTAATCAAACGTGTGGGAAAATGCATGGGCATGGTAAATGTGACCAAATTTTGCTCAGATATGCAAGAAAATACACTTTTCATTTTTTGCCAAAATCGCCAAAATACGTAAGGTTGAGGTATGTCATTTTGGTGTAAATTTCAACCATTCATGAAACCTTGTTTTTTCCATAAATATTACTCAAACGTGTGGGAAAATACATGGGCATTGTAAATGTGACCAAATTATGCTCAGATATGCAAGACAATGCACTTTTAATTTTTTTGCCAAAATCGACAAAATCACCAAAATACGCAAGGATGTTGTTTTGGTATAAATTTTGACCATTCATGAAACCTTGTTTTTTCCACAAAAAATGTCTCAAACGAGTTGGAAAATGCATGGATATGGTAAATTGGACCAAATTTTGCTCAGATATGCGACAAAATGCACTTTTCTTTCTTTTTTTTTATATAACTAAAACTGTGCAATCAGATATATGTGGCATCAACCTCCTTTTTTTTTTACTTTTTGGCATAGTACAATTGAATTTGGCAGTTGTTCTTTGCAGTGTTTCAAATATTGTCTTAGAGTGTTTTTTTTTTTTTTTTTTTTTACACTTCCCCTGTAAAGTTTTCATTCTTCAGACAATACAGATCAAACCACATCTGAAGCTTTAAATGAGATTTTCCTCTTGGTACCATCATTTGCAGTGTGGTTTCTGGACTTCAGCATGAAAAGTGAATCAGTCTGCAGTCTCTTCTGCTGTCCAGGGAAACAGTCGGTCTCAGGCCATTGGCAGGTTTACGTCATTCAGAGTCAGGACTGTCTATTTGATCTGACACAGCAGAACCACGTCCAAACTCTTCCCAACGGAGCTGTAAATCTGAAAGACAGCATCCTTATTGATGTATCATTCTAATAGTGAGACTGTGTATGTGCTTTACATGTGTGTAGTGATGAACTAATCTGCAGTGGTACAGTATAGCAGTGTTAAAAATGTATCAGTGGTACAAAGCAAAGAGCACTTCCACATAAACATCATTTCAATGCCTAAGAGAAAGTGTGTGTGTGTGTGTGTGTTTGCGGTAATAATGTTTGGCCATATAAACATTAAAGCACGTCACCAAGTCAATACAGGCTTAAGGGTTATTTTAATGACTTTACACACACACACACACACACACACAGAGAGTGATAGAGGCTGCATCCAGTGTGTAGTAGCCACACTTAGAATGACCTTCGCTCTGGCTCTCAAACGACTGTAAGCCCTCCATGATATGTTTGGGTTTTTTCCGCTTTGTGTGGGTGTATCAATCAGTAGAACCACGCCACAAGAGCAGGAAGCCTCTCAAACACACACACACACAAGCAGACAAAAGCCAAAGTCGCCCACTGCTGACAGCCCTTCACGCAAACTTGACTCTCCAGAGAAACGCTGTTGATCCAGACGGAGACATCTCAAGGCCGGAGCGTCTGTTAGCATCTGTTAATACAACACACCTGCTATTCAGACCCACTCAAGGCCATACAAGCCTGTTAGACTCGAGGCAGGATGATAAAAAAGCAAAGTAACGAACCTGCAGGACGATCTCGCTGGTCAATCTCGCTTTTTTCTTTTTTTACGTATTTTTTTCTTTTCATTTTTTTTCTTTCCTAGTTTTGAAATGCTGTTTAAAGTGAATGGAAGGCCTCTTTCTGAGATTCATGTTAGAGCTCAATATTACAACCCACCCTCTCCACCAATCAGGATGCACCTTTTATCACAACCAGAGACTGTAAAAAAAGATGGACGCCGTGTCGCTATTCCTATTCATTCAGTGAAAATGAAGCCAAAATCTTCCGCCATGTTGGCGATCCTGAAACCCGAGTCTGTAGAGCGCAGTAGAGACCAGAGGAGGGAGAAAGACTGTGGAGAGACAGCCTACTCATTTAAATAACCCCGCCCCTGAGGGCTGTCTCCACAGAGCTCACACAGTCTATGGTCCCGCCCATACAGTCATTGGTCCCACCCCGGCTAGGTGTAACCCAGCCCTTTTACAATAACCACACCTTTTTTAACTGAGCTGAATAACGTTTTTAAAAAACGAATTCTGTGGAGATATAAAAATTGAACAATATAAGCAGAGGTTACACTAGCTGCTGCATTTAAATAAAGGAGGTAGAATTACAGTATATTGGAAAAAAAATGTGATTGAAAGTTGTCTGTTTTGCCATTGAAACCTATAAGGATGGGTGGGGTTACACAGGTTTCTGCAACCGAATAGTAGGGGGCGCCTTTACTTTTGAGAGACGATGCTCTGTCCAGCTATACACAGGCTATGGTCACAACCAACAAGAGCCTATCCAAACCATTCACACTCAAACAGGGGTCTTGACATCGGTCAAACCTTTCACGGTAAAGAATACTTGAGCTCGCTTACGTTTTATTGTAACCTCAAGCATACGTGATATAAAGCTCTTAGCCATTATTGGTCTAAACATCTACAATACTTTACTTCAGCCTCTCTCACGCATACTTGATCTGAACCTGTTTCGACCATAATTAATCTCAACATTATCAATACTTTATTTCAACCTTCAAACTCCACATCAAACCTGTCCTTAACTCCTCTTCCTCTTCCAAGCTTCACCTTAAACCTTGCTCACACTTTACCCCTTCTTCCTTATCGAAGTTGTAACGTCATTAGGGGTGTCACGATTTCGATATTTCATCAAAATCGATCAAAATTATGTCATGGTCTTAGTGCTGGACGATATGGCCAAAATTTATATCACGATATATTCCATAATTTCGGTCGATACGATATAATTTCGATATCGACATAAATATTTTGAAGGCCTAAGAAAAACTTAAGTCTTTAAAGCCTCCTTTCAAAGAAAACTATATAATACTTTAGAAATAAAAAATGGTCAAAATAAACCAATGATCACTTTTAATCACTTATAGCAAAATAAAAACATGACATCTCTGTTAAACACAAGCCTATAACCTATATACAGTACAAGCCAAAGGTTTGGACACACCTTCTTATTCAATGCGTCATGAAATGAAAGAGTCATTAAAATAAAGAAAACGCATTGAATAAGAAGGAATGTCCAAACTTTTGGCCTGTACTGTACATATTACCAATATAAATAACTTTACATTTACAACAGAGGCAAAGCTTCTTATTCTTCCGTAAACAAATTTAACAGATCAAAACAAGTGCTTCAACCAGGATAAGGAAAAAAAGCCTTTATATACATAAAAGGAACATGATATCACAGTCAAATAAGCAAACCTATAGGCTTTTATAACTATAAATAACTTAGATATAACATAAACTACAAAAGTGTTTCAGCCAGAATAAAGATTTAGGAGATTCTAAAAGGAGATTTTAGATGCTGACCGGAGCGCGGCCGAGTTTCAGCGCGAGAGATTTTCAGCGCGAGAGATTTCAGCACGAGAGATTTTAAACGAGAGTTTCAGCGCGAGAGCTTTTAGATGCTGACCGGAGCGCGGCCGAGCTTCAGCGCGAGAGATTTCAGCGCGAGTTTCAGCGCGAGAGCTTTTAGATGCTGACCGGAGCGCGGCCGAGTTTCAGCGCGAGAGATTTTAGATGCTGACCGGACCGCGGCCGAGCTTCAGCGAGAGAGATTTCAGCGCGAGAGGTTTTAGATGCTGACCGGAGCGCGGCCGAGTTTTAGCGCGAGAGATTTTCAGCGCGAGAGATTCTAGATGCTGACCGGAGCGCGGCCGAGCTTCAGCGCGAGTTTCAGCGCGAGAGCTTTTAGATGCTGACCGGAGCGCGGCCGAGTTTCAGCGCGAGAGATTTTCAGCGCGAGTTTCAGCGCGAGAGATTTTAGGGGCCGAACGGAGCGCAGCTGAGCCGTGTTTCTGTAAATAATACATATCGATATGACACAAAAATGATATCACCGTTATTGAAACATTTCTTATCGCGATAAATACCGTTATCGAATTATTGTCCAGGCCTACATGGTCTCAAGCCTCGAAGTCAAAAAGAGGATTGACGACCCCCCCCCCAAATGGTGCAGCACGCTGTAGCTCAAAGAGCAGCTCTTTCTTCAGAGTGAAAAAACTTGAAAATATAAAAATAAGTTGTTTTGTCTAGCCTCAAATATGTTAATAGTTTTGGTACCTTAAGGAGCATCTTTCTCTCAGATAAAGTTAATAATATATCTTTATTAAAGAAAAAAACTTCTCATTCTCAGGCACCGAAAAAGCCTTAAAGTCTTATTTTTCATGTTTAACTGTTATAGTAGGATAGAGTTCAGTTTGTTAAGGCTCTAATTGTTCTATTATTTTGTACATGTCTATTCCTGTATTTTTGTATTATTTATTTTGTTATGCTATTTATTTTAAACATTGCAGTTTTAATAGTGCACACTGCTACTACTAAAAAAAGCCACTAGATGGCATTACATATACATCTTAATTAAATTATTTAAATTTGACCATTAGTGCCTAATGCGGTGCATTACAGATCACTTGTATCACTTCGCATCACTTATATCAAGCCCACCTTTTGAAATAAGATAATAAAAGTAAATTTGATGAATCAAACCAATGACTGGCCATAGACTAATCTAAAAATGGCATAGGCCTCTCTGCTGTAAAGAAAAAAAAGAAAAAAGAAAATCGAGAATCGAATCGAATCGTGACCCTAAAATCGGAAATAAAATCGAATCAAGGATTTAGACAATAGTGACACCCCTAAACGTCACACAAACTCAATCGCAAACTTACCATATTTGACACCAATTGTGCTCATATTTTACCTCAACCTCTTGCACACTTGATCTCATACATACATCATTCATTCTTCAGCTAAGTCTTGCCTATAGGTGCCGGGGTTGAGCTTTTGTTTACATTCCTCTCCTGTTTCTCTGTCGTGCTCGGCATGACTTTCGTTTACGCCTTTTTTTTTTTGTTTTTCAGCCCGTTCCTGAGCTCTGTATATCCTTATAACAATGTTTTTCCCGGCTGTGTTCCGATTCACTAGCTGGGGTTGTGTATTGGACCACGACCCTGACAAAACGGGTTCAATCCCACGTAAAAAACGGTGTGATTATTTATTTATTTTTTCTTTCTTCTTGGGTTTATCTGCTTTGAGACTGTTCTGCAATTGGGTTCAACAACCCTCTGGGCTGGAGAGCTACTAGTCCCATTATACCTCATTTTACAAAACATAATTTTTTTTGTGGCCCACCACATAATGGTTTGGTAAATATCTGGCCCACGGCCAAACTTAATTGCCGACTCCTGCTCTAGGTGATCTCATCCTCACCAACACTTTATCTCAACCCTTGCTCACACTTTAAGTCAGGGGTCCTGACATGATACCAAGGGGGTTCCAGGGGTGATGCTATTTTTGGCTGTTTTTGCTCTTTCTTTTTTTCCTTAACTTTTCTCACACTCTACCTACTCTAATTTTGCCCGTACCTCACTGTATCTCAGCCTCAAGTGTACTTTACCTCAACCTAAAACATACAGTACCAGTCAAAAGTTTGGACACACCATCTCATTCACTCTTTGTTTTTCCCTACAATGTAAATGAATACTGACATCATCCAGACTATGAGGGAACACATAAGGAATCGTGTAGTAACTTAAAATTATTAAACAAACCAAACTATACTCTGTGAAGAAGCTTTTAACATTGAGGCTGGTAACTTATCCAGTGCAACAGAGACAACTCTTGCTTTTCCATTGCCGGGGCCTCATCATAGCTTTTCTGATGGTCTTTGCGACTGTACTTGAGGATTTTTTTTACATAGTTGAGTATTTCTTGGCGTAGTATGGATTAGAACATTACTCAAATAGAGTTATTATTCACTGTATACCTGTAACTCTACCTCTTCACTACTTTACAACTGATGCTCTCAAACATATTAAGGGTGCTTTCACACCTGCCTCGTTTGGTCCAAACCAAAGTAGCAGGTGTGAAACGGGCCGTGAACCACGTTCCGGACCAAAGGACCAGATTTTGGTCCAACCAAGAGAGGTGGTCTCGGTCCGGATCTTCTGAACCATGGTTTGGTTCTCCTGCAGTGTGAAAGCGCTTTCCTGGATGGTTCAAACTTTCCGACCAATTACAGGAAGCTGAGCAGGCGTTCCTCAACAACGGCAGCAGAAGAAGAAAAATAACCAGGTGTGAAAGCACCCTTAGAGACAAGAAATTCAA
The DNA here is from genome assembly GCF_023375975.1 of Astyanax mexicanus. NCBI lineage: Eukaryota > Metazoa > Chordata > Actinopteri > Characiformes > Acestrorhamphidae > Astyanax > Astyanax mexicanus. The sequence continues at coordinate 42,481,347 of NC_064416.1, read as the reverse complement.
GTAATTAACTCTTGACAAGCTCAACACAGCTGTTAACTGAAAGCCTGAATTCCAGGTGACTCTACTACTCTTTTGCACTGGTACTGTACTGTACTTCACCTCAGCTTCAGCCTTAACTTTAATACGTCTAATAAGTCTTTAGCAGTGTTTCGATGAAGCAATGATTAAATTAACATAAGTTTGGTCAGTGTTCTGTCTTTCAGTCTGTCGCCAAGTTACATCAAAGGCCAACTAAAGGTTTAATACAGTGGAAGGTTTTCTGGCAACATTTGAAGCAAAAGAAAAACTTGAGTGGACAAAGCACAGACATGTCAACTCAAACCAGCCTCGTGATTTAAAAAAGAGCAAAATTACCGTGCCCACAAAAAGGTATAAACCAGAGCGCTGGCTTTGACTCGCGCGCAGCGGCATTATGATTACAGAGGAAAGCTCGTATCATCTGGACGTGCTGTATGAACAGCTGCTAACTAGCGTGTTCACCAGAAGCAGGCAGATTATTTGTTGGCCGGTATAACTGAGTTATGTCTGATGACACTGGGACTCTGATGTGGGTGCGCATCTCTTTAATCGCTGACAGACGTACATGTTTTCCACATTAGCAATAGCGGTTAGCAATAAATTAATGCAGACACAGTCACTAACGCAGCACTGCCAGACGCCCCCCCACAATGTTGTGTGTCTGTTGAATGCAGGGTTGCCAGGTCCAACAAAAATATCCAGCCCAAAGTCATTCTAAAACCCGCCTTTCTGAAGCTTAAACTAGCCCGGATTATCTCTGTCACATGTTTAAAGCAAAGGGCAAAACAACTATGAGTGTACGACTTAGTATTTTGTTTATAAGTCTTTTATTAAATTCTTTATTAGTATTGAAATATTAGTGTTTATTAGTGATTTTATGACAGTTTTATATTACACATTTTATAGTAACATAATTAGCAAACAACATTACTTTTTTTACTTTTGCCCCTACTCTCTTCTCTCATTACAATTTTTTATTTAAGGTTACGTTATGATTTCTCTCTCTCTCTCGCTACACCAAAACACTAACTTGAAAATGCAAATACCATTGTGAACATATTGTGGCAAAATTAAAAACAAAATTAATTTTTCACAAAAATAAAATTTTATTAAATTAAAAAGGCTTTTTGTCATTTCATTTTCATTACCATATGAGTATTTTACAGTCTAATCTAAAATGAAAAAGCTAATTGTGAAAAGAAAAATAAAAGCTTTACTTTGGCCCTGACTTTTCGTGATTAACTGCATAATAAATGTCAACAATTAATTCAAAATGCAATGGTAACATTTTTTTTTATTAGTCATTATTGTTGACGTAACATCCAAGGGAACACCCACTTTTTTTTTTCTTTTTCTTTTTTGGAGGCTGCGGTAGTTTTTAAAAGTAGCCCAAAAATCGCACCCTACTATCCCTGAATTTTCACCTGCAACTGGATCCTCAAACAGGCCCAATATGGGGTGAAATCCGCAAACCTGGCAACTTTGGTTGAATGAGTGTCTGTAAATGTGGCTGTCTCAGTGTGTATTGGTGTATGTACGTCAGTCCTTTAGCTTAGCTCATACATTTTCCTCCGGTTGCATGTTATATTTGACATCACAAATCATCAGTCTTTTGTAAGTCTAGTGTTAGAATGGTTGTGTTATGCTCATCCTGCTTTTAATTATCTTATTTTTGGTGAAACATTTGCAGCAACAAGTGGAATTTAAGGCGAAAAACACCTTGTAGCTGAATGCATTCATTCATTTGAAGTGGTGTAGCTAAAAGCATTGTTTTTTCCAATACAATTTGCCGGACACCCTAAATGCAAGTAAACTAATGAAACAGCAAAGGGATTTTTTTATTATTATTATTATTTATTTCATTGTACTTGCAAGGTCCTCAGAAGTGTATTAATACAAGTGCACATACACAATACTCCATCCCCCAAAAATGCGCATCAGCAGCAGCACAACACATGATGGATCAGACCCTCCTGTCCACGAGCAAATTATGGTGCTTTAGTGTCCCATGGGTCATCGGCCTGGCCCTCAAGGGGACTGCAAAGTGGGAAACTGTGTATGTGTGTGTCCACTGATGCTCAGCTAATGGATAAATCCGTCAGCCGTGCTGGTCTGAGTCCAATATAAGCAATATGCTTTGGGAATCTTACCTAAACACACAATCTTCCCACAATCACTGAACTCCCAGATTCACTGCAAAACAAACAGGTAACCACTCAACACCAGTAATCAAACGCGAAGCCTGTGTTTGTAATAAGAGCTACGGACACTACAAAGCTGTTTACGACTGGTGGACAGATTTCTTTAATGGAATTATCTCTACAAAAATTACTAATTAAAGCTCAGTTTTATCTTTATTCCATGTTGTCAGTAAGCCAGGATATATTTTGTGTCTAAAGTTTGGTTCTTTAGTTACAACGTAGCTATGAGTGTAGTGTAGTTTACAGACAATGCTAACCATGCTAACCCTTACAGCTAGCATTACAAAACACTAACAAAACACTCTATACAGATACAGTCCAAATGTTCTTTGTTTAAGTTTGATATTTTAGCTGGTCACGATTAGCCCGAAAAAGCGAACAAACCAGTATGACCAAGCCTAACTACGCTGCTTAAACCAGCATGACCAGCATCACCAAGCTGGTCAACCAGTAAAACCACTGTAACCAACTACCTTGAACAAAATTAAATAGTGAAGGCAGGCAAGGGGTAAAGACAGGCAAAAAGGGTCATAAACAGGATATCCAAAATAAGAGGTGGGCTAGGCTAAAGGAGAAGTGAAAAACAGAAACAGGATTGGCAAAGATAAACAACAAGGACTAGGACAAGGCAAAAGAGTGGTCAAAAATACAAAAACTAAAAGAAAAGAGCGGCAAACAAAAAATACAAAAGAGATAGAAGACTTAGAAAGCAGGTTCAATACCGGGCAACAAGGAACAGAAGGAACTGAACAGCAACAAGAAACCGAACAGAAACAAGAGAGGGAGAGGGATTTATACTAACAGGACCAGGTGTTTGTAATTAGAAGCTCGGCAGGTTAGAACGCCGATGTGTCACATGATTAGCAGTATCTGGGAGGTCTAGTGTTGGTGCATGCTGGGATTTGGAGATTTTAGTTTGTGCAACAGAGTTCCTGGCAGGCAGACTAACAACAAAAGCAAACATTACATTCCGTCTACCCCACAAAACTAATAGTGTTATTGCTCTGAATTAGCCAATCCTAAAAGTCTCAGAGTCTTGTGTTATGCCCAGATCAGACTACACAATTTTAGCCCGATTTTGTTGACACCGACATATTGCGTGCGTCAGATCCGAATTTCAGTGTTGCGGGCAACAAAGGTCCGTGTAGTGTGACAGTCAAAGATCAGTAATTTGATGTGAGCGACGGAGTCGGAGCGTCCGACGGACAGACTAGCATGTTAGAATTTTTTGTATTTTATCGCCTAGTTTGACACATGCTGCTCCGCGACCTGTTCCCTGCCTCTGACCAATAGGAAGACAGAGCGTTCTGAGGTGCACAGATGTAAAAATGGTGAACAACAACAGCGTCCCGGACCACGCCGTTCAGCTGGAGCGGCTAACATGCTATCGGGCGGACCGCGCGCTAGCTGACGGAGGTAAGAGCCGCGGCGGCGGGCTCTGTGTTTACATCAGCGATGCTTGGTGTCGGAACGTTGTTGTGGTCTGTAAACACTGCTCACCGGTAGTGGAACTGATGATTATCAAATGCCGTCCGTTCTATCTACCGAGAGATTTCTCCGCCATGCTGATCGCTGCTGTTTACATCCCTCCGACCTCCAACAACAGCGTGAGGAGTGAAGCACTGAATGAACTGTACCAGTACATCAGTGAACAGCAGACAGCGCCCCCAGATGCTTTTCTCATTCTGGCTGGAGATTTCAACCATGCAGACCCAAAGAGTGTGTTTTCTGGACTTTTTAAACACATAGACTTTCCAACCAGGGGAAACAACATATTGGACCAGGTCTTTACTACACACAGAGCCTACCGAGCCTCCCCCCTCCCCCACCTGGGAGCCTCTGATCACCTCACCATTATGCTAATGCCAGCTTACAGACCACTGGTTAAAGTCACCAAACCAGTTCTTAAGCAGGTACGAGTATGGCCAGAGGGTTCCTCAGAGGCACTTCAGGACTGTTTCAGCACAACAGACTGGAATATGTTCAGAGAGGCTGCCACCCACAACAACTCCACAGACATTCAGGAGTACACAGAAACTGTCTCTGCCTACATCACCAAGTGCACTGATGATGTAACCGACCTCAAGACCGTCACTGTTCTGAGCGAATCAGAAACCATGGCTGACAGGAGAGGTCCACAAGCTCCTGAAGGCTAGAAATGCAGCCTTCAGAACAGGTGACCAGGCAGGCCTGAGGTCAGCCAGGGCCAACCTGTCCCGCGGGATCAGGAAAGCTAAGAGGCTGTACTCAAAGAAGATTTCTCAACACTTCAGTGACAGCAGAGACACACAGAACCTGTGGCAGGGTATCCAGTCTATCACAGGCTATAAACCACATCCACAGACCTGCGACAGTGACACATCTCTGCTGAACGACCTGAATGGGTTCTTCGCAAGGTTCGAGCCACTCAACAACACACCCGCCCAGAAATCCATCCTTCCTCCTGGTGACCAGGTGCTGACGCTGTCCCCAGACAGTGTGAGGAAAGCATTCAGCAGGATCAATGCTCGGAAAGCTCCTGGGCCTGACAACATTCCTGGCCGTGTGCTGAGAGACTGTGCCTGGGAACTCGCAGAGGTTTATACTGACATTTATAACACCTCTCTGAGTCAGGCGGTGGTTCCCACATGCTTCAAAGCCACCACCATCATCCCTGTCCCAAAGAAGGCATCGCCATCCTGTTTCAATGACTATCGTCCAGTTGCACTCACCCCCATCCTCATGAAGTGCTTCGAACGACTAGTCATGCATCACATCAAGTCTTTGCTCCCCCCCTCCCTGGACCCCTACCAGTTTGCTTATCGGTCAAATCGCTCGACCGATGATGCCATCTCCTCTGTTCTCCACTCAGCCCTCACACACCTAGACAAGAAGAACACCTACGTCAGAATGCTGTTTGTTGACTTCAGCTCAGCATTCAACACAATCGTCCCCCAACAGCTCATACACAAACTGGACAGTCTGGGGCTGAGCACTTCACTGTGCAACTGGCTGTTAGACTTCCTGACTGGAAGACCACAGGCAGTGCGGGTTGGCAGCAGCACATCCAGCATCACCACACTGAACACAGGGGCTCCCCAAGGATGTGTGCTGAGCCCCCTTCTGTTCACTCTGCTGACCCACGATTGCACACCAGCACACACCTCCAACCTCTTCGTCAAGTTTGCGGATGACACGACGGTGGTGGGTCTCATCAGCAACAACGATGAGTCACACTACAGGAGCGAGGTGAGCCGCCTGGCCTCCTGGTGCAAACACAACAATCTCTCTCTGAACACAGAGAAGACCAAGGAGATTGTTGTGGACTTCAGGAGAACTCACACACTGCACACCCCTCTGTTCATCAAAGGAACTGCTGTGGAGAGGGTGAGCAGCACCAAGTTCCTGGGTGTGCACGTCACAGAGGACCTCTCCTAAAGCACCAACTCAGCGTCACTGGCCAGGAAGGCAAATCAGCATCTCTACTTTCTCCGCAAGCTGAGAAGAGCTGGAGCCCCCACCCCCATCATGACCACCTTCTACAGAGGGGCCATCAAGAGCATACTGACCAGCTGTTTCACTGTGTGGAACGGGGCCTGCACAGCATCCTGCCGCAGGACCCTCCAGCGCATCGTGAGAGCAGCTGAGAAGATTGTTGGCACCTCTCTCCCCTCCCTTCAGGACTTGTACAGCTCCCGCCTCACACGGAAAGCCCTCCGTCTGGCAGGAGATCCCTCTCACCCACTACACAGCTTCTTCAGCCTGCTGCCATCAGGGAGGAGACTGCGGAGTCTCGGGGCGAGGAACAGCAGACTGCGAGACAGCCCCATCCATCAGGCTGTGAGGATGCTGAACTCTCTTCCTGCTCTACCCCCATCCCAATCCTGCCCCCAGCACACACTCACTCAGCATCCTGACCCCCCCACTAATAAAGTACTGAAACTCTGCACTACAATGCACAAAGTACTGGTCCCTTCCAAACGGACTTGCACTACACAACACCTGCACTACTGATATACTTGCACTGTCAATACACACTTTAATTCCACTTAATTAAACTGTGAACTTTAAGGACTTACGCACCCATTCACTTTACCAGCCTTAAGCTATATACCATATACCGTATTTGCACTACTGTTATTTACTATTTTTACTGTCATTCCATCTCAATCACCATCAATATTGCACTATTGTCTTACGTATGTTTATTGTGTCTTGCTGTATTGAACATATAGTGTCTCCCACTCTTTTATATTATAATTATATATCTATTTTTACTTATTTACTTATATTTATATATCTATTCCTCCCCCACACCACTGCACCTTGTTTTTGTCTCATGTATGTCTATTTGTGTCCCTGCTGTATTGTACACATAGTGTCTCCCATTCTCCTTTATTATATCTATTATCTGTACTTGCTGTAAAATTGGGAAGGAGAGTAACGTAATTTCAATTCTCTGTATGTCCTGTACATATGCAGTATTGACAATAAAACTACTTGACTTGACTTGACTTGACTTAACTTGAAAAGAAAGCAGGACGGTGCTCCTGCAGTTCCCTGGGCCAGAGAAACCGAAGAATAATCTCAATCATCTACTAATCTACTGAGATATTCTGTTTACATTCACTGAAACCTTGGTAGCTACATCTTTACATGTTTTTTGTACTCCAGAGAGAACTTCAGGTATGGTAATGTCCATTTGGGTCACCCAAAAAATGAGCCCACAGTCGCTTTTCCCCCTTTTTTTAGTTTCTTCAGCACAAAAGCGCTTTCATCACGCAAAGGGCTTCTGTAGCCGTGATTGTCAGATTCTATCCTCTTCCCACCGCAGAAGATGATTGCTCGAGAAGTGCCTCGGTCAAAAGAAACTGCTGTGTTTTACTCCTAGTGTTAATCTCACGTAGTTGTAGAATGTGTAAAACTAACATGTCTTGTGGAGGAAGCAAAGTACCACCACTAACTGGATACCCCCCTAGAGATATCTTTCACCCCATACTGTGAGTTGCTATTAGCACAGCAATATGTTAAAAGCATACGATTCAGGCAACTTTCACCCCTGACTAAAAGAACAGTAGCATCAGACAGAGAGCTGAAGGAAAAAGCTGAAAATAAGTGAGATTTAGAAGTGTTTTTTAGTTCTGTTTACACTCTGAGCTTCACATTTCAGTGTTATAGCTAGAGGGATTGACTGAGACTGCGTCCGAAATCGCGTACTTCCATACTAAACAGTATGCAAAAGCAGTATGCGAGATCGGGTAGTGTGTCCGAATGCGCAGTAGGCGAGTTTGAGTACGCGAAAAGTTCCCGGATGACGTACTGCACCGGGAGACATTTTTAAGTATACAAGCCCAGCACACTTCACCCGCTAATATTTCCCACAATCCACCGGGAGCCGCGCTGAGCTGAGTGACCCGTCAGTGAGCGGCGGAGCGGCGGCGGAGAGGAGTGAGGAGAGAGAGAGAGTTTATGAGGTGAGGAGATTCAGATAAATAAACTGTTTTGGTTGTTTGTGATATCAGGCTGTAAATGAGAGATTTATGAGGGTTAGTTTAAGTTAAAGTAGCGAGTTATAGGGGTGTGGGTTTGTTATTAATGCTGTTGCAGACAGAATATCTTTATTTTCGTATCTGAACTGCTTTACTGAGCAGCGTTAGCCCTGTGCTACTGAGATCAGTTAGCTTAGCTAGAGTTATTAAACTTATCACAACTTTTTATTAATCTTCTGTTCTGCAGCACCAGCGTTTACTAACTCACTACAGCCCTGTATACTGCTGCAGTTCTGAGGAGCTGGGGCAGGTTTAACTTAATACTGATCAGTCTGTATAAACTCATCTGAGAAAACAGGCTGCTGATATCAGAGAGGCTTTTCAACAGACAGACAGACTGGTTGCCAAAAATCACATTAATAAATTATAACCCAAATCTGACCATTTTATTTAGTTTTATTAAATAGCTAGCTAACCAGCCAGGATGGTAAGACTTTTATGTTGTTCAGAATTTATATTATATTTGTTTAATGACCAAGCTAAACTGTTTTAATCTGTGTGTGTTTCAGATTCAACTATCCTTCCTACTCGAGAGGATGAAGATGAAGAGAGGGAGAAAAATGAACAACGAATAAAAAAAATAAAATAAAGCTACCTAAAAGACTTGTCATTCTTGTATTTTGTGGGAAATGTATTTGTGTAAATATGCAAGTGAGGGAAAAATTATATTAAATAAAATAACTAAAATATTTTTTTAATTTACATTTTATTGCCAAATATGATCCCCAGTTTTCCCGAAACTGACTGGTTCTAGCATATTTTATTTACATCAGTAATGCATATATGTTGCCTTTATGTTTAATGCAGTCAGTAAAAGATAATGTATAACAATAACGGTCATGTGTTTAAATATTTATGCTAGAAAAGGAAATTCTGAGGTGAAATGGAAAGGCAGGAATTAATTAACATTTTGGTATTTATCTTTGAAACTTTTTGATAATTGTTTTGTTGCATAAGCAAGTATTAATATACTTCATGAATATTAAACAGTCTGTTCATATTTATTATTAAATAGTTCATATTTGAGGAAATATTAATTTTAAGTTTTATTTACAGTCAGTGTTTATTAAATAGGACAGTTTGGGGGTTTATTTATTAAT